>NW_027325304.1:0-37614 GCF_028372415.1 Notamacropus eugenii | reverse complement strand
AAACACTAAACCTCGATTCTACGAAAAAACTCTACTGCTAACTACAAGCAATTGTCACCATAACTCTAACCCTAAATGTGCTCGTTTCTAACCCTAACACTAACTAGTCAATTTCAACACTAACCCTAAGCCTAAATGCACTCTATTCTAACCAAAATGCAATCCTCACCCTAAGCATAACCCTAAACCTCGATTCTATGAAAAAAACTCTAATACTAACTATAAGAATTCTCACCATAACTCTAACCCTAAATGTGCTCGTTTCTAACCCTAACACTAAGTCTTCAATTTCAACACTAACCCTAAGCCTAAATGCACTCTATTCTAACCAAAATGCAATCCTGACACTAAGCCTAACGCTAAACCTCGATTCTAAGAAAAAAAACTGTTCTTCTACCTATAACGAATTCTCACCATAACTCTAACCCTGAATGTGCTCGTTTCTAACCCTTACACTAAGTCGTCAATTTCAAAACCAACCCTAAGCCTAAATGCACTCTATTTTAACCAAAATGCAATCCTGACATTAAGCCTAACCGGAAACCTCGATTCTACGAACAAAAACACTAACCCTATCCCAAACGAATTATAACCGTAACTCTAACACTAAATGTGTTCATTACTAACCCTAACACTAAGTCCTCAATTTCAACACTAACCTTAAGCCTAAATGCACTCTATTCTAACCAAAATGCAATCCTGACATTAAGCCTTAACCTAAACCGTGATTCTACGAAAAAAACTCTAATACTAACTATACCAGATTCTCACCATAACTCTAACCCTAAATGGGCTCGTTTTTAACCCTTACACTAAGTTGTCAATTTCAACACTAACCCTAAGCCTAAATGCACTGTACTCTAACCAAAATGCAATACTGACATTAAGCCTAACCCTAAACCTCGATTCTAAGAAAAAAAATCTAATGCTAACTATAACAAATTGTCACCATAACTCTAACCCTAAATGTGCTCGTTTCTAACCCTAACACTAACTAGTCAATTTCAACACTAACCCTAAGCCTAAATGCACTCTATTCTAACCAAAATGCAATCTTGACACTAAGCCTCACCCTAAACCTCGATTCTACGAACAAAAACCCTAGCCCTAACCCAAACGAATTCTAACCGTAACTCTAACCCTAAATGTGTTCGTTTCTAACCCTAACACTAAGTCGTCAATTTCAACACTAACCCTAAGCTTAAATGCACTCTATTCTAACCAAAATGCAATCCTGACACTAAGCATAACCCTAAACCTCGATTCTACGAAAAAAACTCTACTACTAACTGTAACAAATTCTCACCATAACTGTACCCTAAATGTACTCGTTTCTAACCCTAACACTATGTCATCAATTTCAACACTAACCCTAAGCCTAAATGCACTCTATTCTAACCAAAATGCAATCCTGATACTAAGCCTAACACTAAACCTGGATTCTATGAAAAAACTCTACTACTAACTACAAGCAATTGTCACCATAACTCTAACCCTAAATGTGCTCGTTTCTAACCCTTACACTAAGTCGTCAATTTCAGCACTAACCCTAAGCCTAAATGCACTCTATTCTAACCAAAATGCAATCCTGACACTAAGTCTAACCCTAAACCTCGATTCTACGAAAAAAACTCTAATACTAACTATAACGAATTCTCACCATAACTTTAACCCTAAATGTGCTCGTTTCTTACCCTAAGTCGTCAATTTCAACACTAACTCTGAGCCTAAATGCACACTATTCTAACCAAAATGCAATGCTGACACTAAGCCTAACCCTAAACCTCGATTCTACGAAAAAAACTCCAATACTAACTATAAGAAATTCTCACCACAACTCTAACCCTAAAGGTGCTCGTTTCTAACCCTAACACTGAGTCGTCAATTTCAACACTAACCCTAAGCCTAAATGCACTCTATTCTAACCTAAATGCAATCCTGACACTAAGCCTAACCCTAAACCTCGATTCTACGAAAACAACGCTAATACTAACTATAACAAATACTCACCATAACTCTAACCCTAAATGTGCTCGTTTCTAACCCAAACACTATGTCGTCAATTTCAACACTAACCCTAAGCCTAAATGCCCTCTATTCTAACCAAAATGCAATCCTGACACTAAGCCTCACCCTAAACCTCGATTCTACGAACAAAAACCCTAGCCCTAACCCAAACGAAGTCTAACCGTAACTCTAACCCTAAATGTGTTCGTTTCTAACCCTAACACTAAGTCGTCAATTTCAACACTAACCCTAAGCCTAAATGCACTCTATTCTAACCAAAATGCAATCCTGATACTAAGCCTAACACTAAACCTCGATTCTATGAAAAAACTCTACTACTAACTACAAGCAATTGTCACCATAACTCTAACCCTAAATGTGCTCGTTTCTAACCCTTACACTAAGTCGTCAATTTCAGCACTAACCCTAAGCCTAAATGCACTCTATTCTAACCAAAATGCAATCCTGACACTAAGTCTAACCCTAAACCTCGATTCTACGAAAAAAACTCTAATACTAACTATAACGAATTCTCACCATAACTTTAACCCTAAATGTGCTCGTTTCTTACCCTAAGTCGTCAATTTCAACACTAACTCTGAGCCTAAATGCACTCTATTCTAACCAAAATGCAATCCTGACACTAAGCCTAACGCTAAACCTCGATTCTAAGAAAAAAAACTGTTCTTCTACCTATAACGAATTCTCACCATAACTCTAACCCTGAATGTGCTCGTTTCTAACCCTTACACTAAGTCGTCAATTTCAAAACCAACCCTAAGCCTAAATGCACTCTATTTTAACCAAAATGCAATCCTGACATTAAGCCTAACCGGAAACCTCGATTCTACGAACAAAAACACTAACCCTATCCCAAACGAATTATAACCGTAACTCTAACACTAAATGTGTTCATTACTAACCCTAACACTAAGTCCTCAATTTCAACACTAACCTTAAGCCTAAATGCACTCTATTCTAACCAAAATGCAATCCTGACATTAAGCCTTAACCTAAACCGTGATTCTACGAAAAAAACTCTAATACTAACTATACCAGATTCTCACCATAACTCTAACCCTAAATGGGCTCGTTTTTAACCCTTACACTAAGTTGTCAATTTCAACACTAACCCTAAGCCTAAATGCACTGTACTCTAACCAAAATGCAATACTGACATTAAGCCTAACCCTAAACCTCGATTCTAAGAAAAAAAATCTAATGCTAACTATAACAAATTGTCACCATAACTCTAACCCTAAATGTGCTCGTTTCTAACCCTAACACTAACTAGTCAATTTCAACACTAACCCTAAGCCTAAATGCACTCTATTCTAACCAAAATGCAATCTTGACACTAAGCCTCACCCTAAACCTCGATTCTACGAACAAAAACCCTAGCCCTAACCCAAACGAATTCTAACCGTAACTCTAACCCTAAATGTGTTCGTTTCTAACCCTAACACTAAGTCGTCAATTTCAACACTAACCCTAAGCTTAAATGCACTCTATTCTAACCAAAATGCAATCCTGACACTAAGCATAACCCTAAACCTCGATTCTACGAAAAAAACTCTACTACTAACTGTAACAAATTCTCACCATAACTGTACCCTAAATGTACTCGTTTCTAACCCTAACACTATGTCATCAATTTCAACACTAACCCTAAGCCTAAATGCACTCTATTCTAACCAAAATGCAATCCTGATACTAAGCCTAACACTAAACCTGGATTCTATGAAAAAACTCTACTACTAACTACAAGCAATTGTCACCATAACTCTAACCCTAAATGTGCTCGTTTCTAACCCTTACACTAAGTCGTCAATTTCAGCACTAACCCTAAGCCTAAATGCACTCTATTCTAACCAAAATGCAATCCTGACACTAAGTCTAACCCTAAACCTCGATTCTACGAAAAAAACTCTAATACTAACTATAACGAATTCTCACCATAACTTTAACCCTAAATGTGCTCGTTTCTTACCCTAAGTCGTCAATTTCAACACTAACTCTGAGCCTAAATGCACACTATTCTAACCAAAATGCAATGCTGACACTAAGCCTAACCCTAAACCTCGATTCTACGAAAAAAACTCCAATACTAACTATAAGAAATTCTCACCACAACTCTAACCCTAAAGGTGCTCGTTTCTAACCCTAACACTGAGTCGTCAATTTCAACACTAACCCTAAGCCTAAATGCACTCTATTCTAACCTAAATGCAATCCTGACACTAAGCCTAACCCTAAACCTCGATTCTACGAAAACAACGCTAATACTAACTATAACAAATACTCACCATAACTCTAACCCTAAATGTGCTCGTTCTAACCCAAACACTATGTCGTCAATTTCAACACTAACCCTAAGCCTAAATGCCCTCTATTCTAACCAAAATGCAATCCTGACACTAAGCCTCACCCTAAACCTCGATTCTACGAACAAAAACCCTAGCCCTAACCCAAACGAAGTCTAACCGTAACTCTAACCCTAAATGTGTTCGTTTCTAACCCTAACACTAAGTCGTCAATTTCAACACTAACCCTAAGCCTAAATGCACTCTATTCTAACCAAAATGCAATCCTGATACTAAGCCTAACACTAAACCTCGATTCTATGAAAAAACTCTACTACTAACTACAAGCAATTGTCACCATAACTCTAACCCTAAATGTGCTCGTTTCTAACCCTTACACTAAGTCGTCAATTTCAGCACTAACCCTAAGCCTAAATGCACTCTATTCTAACCAAAATGCAATCCTGACACTAAGTCTAACCCTAAACCTCGATTCTACGAAAAAAACTCTAATACTAACTATAACGAATTCTCACCATAACTTTAACCCTAAATGTGCTCGTTTCTTACCCTAAGTCGTCAATTTCAACACTAACTCTGAGCCTAAATGCACTCTATTCTAACCAAAATGCAATGCTGACACTAAGCCTAACCTTAAACCGCGATTCTACGAAAAAAACTCCAATACTAACTATAAGAAATTCTCACCACAACTCTAACCCTAAAGGTGCTCGTTTCTAACCCTAACACTGAGTCGTCAATTTCAACACTAACCCTAAGCCTAAATGCACTCTATTCTAACCTAAATGCAATCCTGACACTAAGCCTAACCCTAAACCTCGATTCTACGAAAACAACGCTAATACTAACTATAACAAATACTCACCGTAACTCTAACCCTAAATGTGCTCGTTTCTAACCCAAACACTATGTCGTCAATTTCAACACTAACCCTAAGCCTAAATGCACTCTATTCTAACCAAAATGCAATCCTGACACTAAGCCTCACCCTAAACCTCGATTCTACGAACAAAAACCCTAGCTCTAACCCAAACGAATTCTAACCGTAACTCTAACCCTAAATGTGTTCGTTTCTAACCCTAACACTAAGTCGTCAATTTCAACACAACCCTAAGCCTAAATGCACTCTATTCTAACCAAAATGCAATCCTGACACTAAGCCTAACCCTAAACCTCGATTCTACGAAAAAAACTCTTCTACTAACTATAAGGAATTCTCACCATAACTCTAACCCTAAATGTGCTCATTTCTAACCCAAACACTATGTCGTCAATTTCAACACTAACCCTAAGCCTAAATGCACTCTATTCTAACCAAAATGCAATTCTGATAGTAAGCCAAACACTAAACCTCGATTCTACGAAAAAACTCTACTGCTAACTACAAGCAATTGTCACCATAACTCTAACCCTAAATGTGCTCGTTTCTAACCCTAATACTAAGTCGTCAATTTCAACACTAACCCTAAGCCTAAATGCACTCTATTCTAACCAAAATGCAATCCTGACCCTAAGTATAACCCTAAACCTCGATTCTATGAAAAAAACTCTAATACTAACTATAAGAATTCTCACCATAACTCTAACCCTAAATGTGCTCGTTTCTAACCCTAACACTAAGTCTTCAATTTCAACACTAACCCTAAGCCTAAATGCACTCTATTCTAACCAAAATGCAATCCTGACACTAAGCCTAACGGTAAACCTCGATTCTAAGAAAAAAAACTGTTCTTCTACCTATAACGAATTCTCACCATAACTCTAACCCTGAATGTGCTCGTTTCTAACCCTTACACTAAGTCGTCAATTTCAAAACCAACCCTAAGCCTAAATGCACTCTATTTTAACCAAAATGCAATCCTGACATTAAGCCTAACCGGAAACCTCGATTCTACGAACAAAAACACTAACCCTATCCCAAACGAATTATAACCGTAACTCTAACACTAAATGTGTTCATTACTAACCCTAACACTAAGTCCTCAATTTCAACACTAACCTTAAGCCTAAATGCACTCTATTCTAACCAAAATGCAATCCTGACATTAAGCCTTAACCTAAACCGTGATTCTACGAAAAAAACTCTAATACTAACTATACCAGATTCTCACCATAACTCTAACCCTAAATGGGCTCGTTTTTAACCCTTACACTAAGTTGTCAATTTCAACACTAACCCTAAGCCTAAATGCACTCTACTCTAACCAAAATGCAATACTGACATTAAGCCTAACCCTAAACCTCGATTCTAAGAAAAAAAATCTAATGCTAACTATAACAAATTGTCACCATAACTCTAACCCTAAATGCGCTCGTTTCTAACCCTAACACTAACTAGTCAATTTCAACACTAACCCTAAGCCTAAATGCACTCTATTCTAACCAAAATGCAATCCTGACACTAAGCCTCACCCTAAACCTCGATTCTACGAACAAAAACCCTAGCCCTAACCCAAACGAATTCTAACCGTAACTCTAACCCTAAATGTGTTCATTTCTAACCCTAACACTAAGTCGTCAATTTCAACACTAACCCTAAGCTTAAATGCACTCTCTTCTAACCAAAATGCAATCCTGACACTAAGCATAACCCTAAACCTCGATTCTACGAAAAAAACTCTAATACTGACTATAAAAATTCTCACCATAACTCTAACCCTAAATGTGCTCGTTTCTTACCCTAAGTCGTCAATTTCAACACTAACTCTGAGCCTAAATGCACACTATTCTAACCAAAATGCAATCCTGACACTAAGCCTAACCCTAAACCGCGATTCTACGAAAGAAACTCTAATGCTAACGATAACGAATTCTCACCATAACTCTAACCCTAAAGGTGCTCGTTTCTAACCCTAACACTGAGTCGTCAATTTCAACACTAACCCTAAGCCTAAATGCACTCTATTCTAACCAAAATGCAATCCTGACACTGTCTAACCCTAAACCTCGATTCTACGAAAAAAACTCTAATACTAACTATAACGAATTCTCACCATAACTTTAACCCTAAATGTGCTCGTTTCTTACCCTAAGTCGTCAATTTCAACACTAACTCTGAGCCTAAATGCACTCTATTCTAACCAAAATGCAATGCTGACACTAAGCCTAACCTTAAACCGCGATTCTACGAAAAAAACTCCAATACTAACTATAAGAAATTCTCACCACAACTCTAACCCTAAAGGTGCTCGTTTCTAACCCTAACACTGAGTCGTCAATTTCAACACTAACCCTAAGCCTAAATGCACTCTATTCTAACCTAAATGCAATCCTGACACTAAGCCTAACCCTAAACCTCGATTCTACGAAAACAACGCTAATACTAACTATAACAAATACTCACCGTAACTCTAACCCTAAATGTGCTCGTTTCTAACCCAAACACTATGTCGTCAATTTCAACACTAACCCTAAGCCTAAATGCACTCTATTCTAACCAAAATGCAATCCTGACACTAAGCCTCACCCTAAACCTCGATTCTACGAACAAAAACCCTAGCCCTAACCCAAACGAATTCTAACCGTAACTCTAACCCTAAATGTGTTCGTTTCTAACCCTAACACTAAGTCGTCAATTTCAACACAACCCTAAGCCTAAATGCACTCTATTCTAACCAAAATGCAATCCTGACACTAAGCCTAACCCTAAACCTCGATTCTACGAAAAAACTCTTCTACTAACTATAAGGAATTCTCACCATAACTCTAACCCTAAATGTGCTCATTTCTAACCCAAACACTATGTCGTCAATTTCAACACTAACCCTAAGCCTAAATGCACTCTATTATAACCAAAATGCAATCCTGACACTAAGCCTAACCCTAAACCTCGATTCTACCAAAAAACTCTACAACTATGTATAACCAATTCTCACCATAACTCTAACCCTAAATGTGCTCGTTTCTGACCCTAACACTAACTAGTCAATTTCGACACTAACCCTAAGCCTAAATGCACTCTATTCTAACCAAAATGCAATTCTGATAGTAAGCCAAACACTAAACCTCGATTCTACGAAAAAACTCTACTGCTAACTACAAGCAATTGTCACCATAACTCTAACCCTAAATGTGCTCGTTTCTAACCCTAATACTAAGTCGTCAATTTCAACACTAACCCTAAGCCTAAATGCACTCTATTCTAACCAAAATGCCATCCTGACCCTAAGTATAACCCTAAACCTCGATTCTATGAAAAAAACTCTAATACTAACTATAAGAATTCTCACCATAACTCTAACCCTAAATGTGCTCGTTTCTAACCCTAACACTAAGTCTTCAATTTCAACACTAACCCTAAGCCTAAATGCACTCTATTCTAACCAAAATGCAATCCTGACACTAAGCCTAACGCTAAACCTCGATTCTAAGAAAAAAAAACTGTTCTTCTACCTATAACGAATTCTCACCATAACTCTAACCCTGAATGTGCTCGTTTCTAACCCTTACACTAAGTCGTCAATTTCAAAACCAACCCTAAGCCTAAATGCACTCTATTTAACCAAAATGCAATCCTGACATTAAGCCTAACCGGAAACCTCGATTCTACGAACAAAAACACTAACCCTATCCCAAACGAATTATAACCGTAACTCTAACACTAAATGTGTTCATTACTAACCCTAACACTAAGTCCTCAATTTCAACACTAACCTTAAGCCTAAATGCACTCTATTCTAACCAAAATGCAATCCTGACATTAAGCCTTAACCTCAACCGTGATTCTACGAAAAAAACTCTAATACTAACTATACCAGATTCTCACCATAACTCTAACCCTAAATGGGCTCGTTTTTAACCCTTACACTAAGTTGGCAATTTCAACACTAACCCTAAGCCTAAATGCACTGTACTCTAACCAAAATGCAATACTGACATTAAGCCTAACCCTAAACCTCGATTCTAAGAAAAAAAATCTAATGCTAACTATAACAAATTGTCACCATAACTCTAACCCTAAATGTGCTCGTTTCTAACCCTAACACTAACTAGTCAATTTCAACACTAACCCTAAGCCTAAATGCACTCTATTCTAACCAAAATGCAATCCTGACACTAAGCCTCACCCTAAACCTCGATTCTACGAACAAAAACCCTAGCCCTAACCCAAACGAATTCTAACCGTAACTCTAACCCTAAATGTGTTCGTTTCTAACCCTAACACTAAGTCGTCAATTTCAACACTAACCCTAAGCTTAAATGCACTCTCTTCTAACCAAAATGCAATCCTGACACTAAGCATAACCCTAAACCTCGATTCTACGAAAAAAACTCTAATACTGACTATAAAAATTCTCACCATAACTCTAACCCTAAATGTGCTCGTTTCTTACCCTAAATCGTCAATTTCAACACTAACTCTGAGCCTAAATGCACACTATTCTAACCAAAATGCAATCCTGACACTAAGCCTAACCCTAAACCGCGATTCTACGAAAGAAACTCTAATGCTAACGATAACGAATTCTCACCATAACTCTAACCCTAAAGGTGCTCGTTTCTAACCCTAACACTAAGTCGTCAATTTCAACACTAACCCTAAACTTAAATGCACTCTATTCTAACCAAAATGCAATCCTGACACTAAGCCTAACCCTAAACCTCGATTCTACGAAAAAAACTCTACTACTAACTATAACGAATTCTCACCATAACTGTAACCCTAAATGTGCTCGTTTCTAACCCTAATACTAAGTCGTCAATTTCAAAACTAACCCTAAGCCTAAATGCACTCTATTCTAACCAAAATGCAATCCTGACACTAAGCCTCACCCTAAACCTCGATTCTACGAACAAAAACCCTAGCCCTAACCCAAACGAATTCTAACCGTAACTCTAACCCTAAATGTGTTCGTTTCTAACCCTAACACTAAGTCGTCAATTTCAACACTAACCCTAAGCCTAAATGCACTCTATTCTAACCAAAATGCAATCCTGACACTAAGCCTAACCCTAAACCTCGATTCTACGAAAAAAACTCTTCTACTAACTATAAGGAATTGTCACCATAACTCTAACCCTAAATGTGCTCATTTCTAACCCAAACACTATGTCGTCAATTTCAACACTAACCCTAAGCCTAAATGCACTCTATTATAACCAAAATGCAATCCTGACACTAAGCCTAACCCTAAACCTCGATTCTACCAAAAAACTCTACAACTATATATAACCAATTCTCACCATAACTCTAACCCTAAATGTGCTCGTTTCTAACCCTAACACTGACTAGTCAATTTCGACACTAACCCTAAGCCTAAATGCACTCTATTCTAACCAAAATGCAATTCTGATACTAAGCCAAACACTAAAACTCGATTCTACGAAAAAACTCTACTGCTAACTACAAGCAATTGTCACCATAACTCTAACCCTAAATGTGCTCGTTTCTATCCCTAATACTAAGTCGTCAAATTCAACACTAACCCTAAGCCTAAATGCACTCTATTCTAACCAAAATGCAATCCTGACCCTAAGTATAACCCTGAACCTCGATTCTATGAAAAAAACTCTAATACTAACTATAAGAATTCTCACCATAACTCTAACCCTAAATGTGCTCGTTTCTAACCCTAACACTAAGTCTTCAATTTCAACACTAACCCTAAGCCTAAATGCACACTATTCTAACCAAAATGCAATCCTGATACTAAGCCTAACACTAAACCTCGATTCTACGAAAAAAAACACTACTATTAACTACAAGGAATTGTCACCATAACTGTAACCCTAAATGTGTTCGTTTCTAACCCTTACACTAAGTCGTCAATTTCAACACTAACACTAAGCCTAAATGCTCTCTATTCTAAGCAAAATGCAATCCTGACACTAAGCCTAACCCTAAACCTCGATTCTACAAACAACAACTCTAATACTAACTATTACAAATTCTCACCATAACTCTAACCCTAAATGTGCTCGTTTCTAACCCTAACACTAAGTCTTCAATTTCAACACTAACCCTAAGCCTAAATGCACTCTATTCTAACCAAAATGCAATCCTGACACTAAGCCTAACGCTAAACCTCGATTCTAAGAAAAAAAACTGTTCTTCTACCTATAACGAATTCTCACCATAACTCTAACCCTGAATGTGCTTGTTTCTAACCCTTACACTAAGTCGTCAATTTCAAAACCAACCCTAAGCCTAAATGCACTCTATTTTAACCAAAATGCAATCCTGACATTAAGCCTAACCGGAAACCTCCATTCTACGAACAAAAACACTAACCCTATCCCAAACGAATTATAACCGTAACTCTAACACTAAATGTGTTCATTACTAACCCTAACACTAAGTCCTCAATTTCAACACTAACCTTAAGCCTAAATGCACTCTATTCTAACCAAAATGCAATCCTGACATTAAGCCTTAACCTAAACCGTGATTCTACGAAAAAAACTCTAATACTAACTATACCAGATTCTCACCATAACTCTAACCCTAAATGGGCTCGTTTTTAACCCTTACACTAAGTTGTCAATTTCAACACTAACCCTAAGCCTAAATGCACTGTACTCTAACCAAAATGCAATACTGACATTAAGCCTAACCCTAAACCTCGATTCTAAGAAAAAAAATCTAATGCTAACTATAACAAATTGTCACCATAACTCTAACCCTAAATGTGCTCGTTTCTAACCCTAACACTAACTAGTCAATTTCAACACTAACCCTAAGCCTAAATGCACTCTATTCTAACCAAAATGCAATCCTGACACTAAGCCTAACCCTAAACCTCGATTCTACGAAAAAAACTCTTCTACTAACTATAAGGAATTGTCACCATAACTCTAACCCTAAATGTGCTCGTTTCTAACCCAAACACTATGTCGTCAATTTCAACACTAACCCTAAGCCTAAATGCACTCTATTCTAACCAAAATGCAATCCTGACACTAAGCCTCACCCTAAACCTCGATTCTACGAACAAAAACCCTAGCCCTAACCCAAACGAATTCTAACCGTAACTCTAACCCTAAATGTGTTCGTTTCCAACCCTAACACTAAGTCGTCAATTTCAACACTAACCCTAAGCCTAAATGCACTCTATTCTAACCAAAATGCAATCCTGACACTAAGCCTAACCCTAAACCTCGATTCTACGAATAAAAACTCTTCTACTAACTATAAGGAATTGTCACCATATCTCTAGCCCTAAATGTGCTCGTTTCTAACCCAAACACTATGTCGTCAATTTCAACACTAACCCTAAGCCTAAATGCACTCTATTATAACCAAAATGCAATCCTGACACTAAGCCTAACCCTAAACCTCGATTCTACCAAAAAACTCTACTACTATATATAACGAATTCTCACCATAACTCTAACCCTAAATGTGCTCGTTTCTAACCCTAACCCTAACTAGTCAATTTCGACACTAACCTTAAGCCTAAATGCACTCTATACTAACCAAAATGCAATTCTAATACTAAGCCAAACACTAAACCTCGATTCTACGAAAAAAAACACTACTACTAACTACAAGGAATTGTCACCATAACTCTAACCCTAAATGTGCCCGTTTCTAACCCTTACACTAAGTCGTCAATTTCAGCACTAACCCTAAGCCTAAATGCACTCTATTCTAACCAAAATGCAATCCTGACACTAAGTCTAACCCTAAACCTCGATTCTACGAAAAAAACTCTAATACTAACTATAACGAATTCTCACCATAACTCTAACCCTAAATGTGCTCGTTTCTTACCCTAAGTCGTCAATTTCAACACTAACTCTGAGCCTAAATGCACTCTATTCTAACCAAAATGCAATGCTGACACTAAGCCTAACCTTAAACCGCGATTCTACGAAAAAAACTCCAATACTAACTATAAGAAATTCTCACCACAACTCTAACCCTAAAGGTGCTCGTTTCTAACCCTAACACTGAGTCGTCAATTTCAACACTAACCATAAGCCTAAATGCACTCTATTCTAACCTAAATGCAATCCTGACACTAAGCCTAACCCTAAACCTCGATTCTACGAAAACAACGCTAATACTAACTATAACAAATACTCACCATAACTCTAACCCTAAATGTGCTCGTTTCTAACCCAAACACTATGTCGTCAATTTCAACACTAACCCTAAGCCTAAATGCCCTCTATTCTAACCAAAATGCAATCCTGACACTAAGCCTCACCCTAAACCTCGATTCTACGAACAAAAACCCTAGCCCTAACCCAAACGAATTCTAACCGTAACTCTAACTCTAAATGTGTTCGTTTCTAACCCTAACACTAAGTCGTCAATTTCAACACAACCCTAAGCCTAAATGCACTCTATTCTAACCAAAATGCAATCCTGACACTAAGCCTAACCCTAAACCTCGATTCTACGAAAAAAACTCTTCTACTAACTATAAGAAATTCTCACCATAACTCTAACCCTAAATGTGCTCATTTCTAACCCAAACACTATGTCGTCAATTTCAACACTAACCCTAAGCCTAAATACACTCTATTATAACCACAATGCAATCCTGACACTAAGCCTAACCCTAAACCTCGATTCTACCAAAAAACTCTACAACTATGTATAACCAATTCTCACCATAACTCTAACCCTAAATGTGCTCGTTTCTGACCCTAACACTAACTAGTCAATTTCGACACTAACCCTAAGCCTAAATGCACTCTATTCTAACCAAAATGCAATTCTGATAGTAAGCCAAACACTAAACCTCGATTCTACGAAAAAACTCTACTGCTAACTACAAGCAATTGTCACCATAACTCTAACCCTAAATGTGCTCGTTTCTAACCCTAATACTAAGTCGTCAATTTCAACACTAACCCTAAGCCTAAATGCACTCTATTCTAACCAAAATGCAATCCTGACCCTAAGTATAACCCTAAACCTCGATTCTATGAAAAAAACTCTAATACTAACTATAAGAATTCTCACCATAACTCTAACCCTAAATGTGCTCGTTTCTAACCCTAACACTAAGTCTTCAATTTCAACACTAACCCTAAGCCTAAATGCACTCTATTCTAACCAAAATGCAATCCTGACACTAAGCCTAACGCTAAACCTCGATTCTAAGAAAAAAAACTGTTCTTCTACCTATAACGAATTCTCACCATAACTCTAACCCTGAATGTGCTCGTTTCTAACCCTTACACTAAGTCGTCAATTTCAAAACCAACCCTAAGCCTAAATGCACTCTATTTTAACCAAAATGCAATCCTGACATTAAGCCTAACCGGAAACCTCGATTCTACGAACAAAAACACTAACCCTATCCCAAACGAATTATAACCGTATCTCTAACACTAAATGTGTTCATTACTAACCCTAACACTAAGTCCTCAATTTCAACACTAACCTTAAGCCTAAATGCACTCTATTCTAACCAAAATGCAATCCTGACATTAAGCCTTAACCTAAACCGTGATTCTACGAAAAAAACTCTAATACTAACTATACCAGATTCTCACCATAAGTCTAACCCTAAATGGGCTCGTTTTTAACCCTTACACTAAGTTGTCAATTTCAACACTAACCCTAAGCCTAAATGCACTGTACTCTAACCAAAATGCAATACTGACATTAAGCCTAACCCTAAACCTCGATTCTAAGAAAAAAAATCTAATGCTAACTATAACAAATTGTCACCATAACTCTAACCCTAAATGTGCTCGTTTCTAACCCTAACACTAACTAGTCAATTTCAACACTAACCCTAAGCCTAAATGCACTCTATTCTAACCAAAATGCAATCCTGACACTAAGCCTAACCCTAAACCTCGATTCTACGAAAAAAACTCTTCTACTAACTATAAGGAATTGTCACCATAACTCTAACCCTAAATGTGCTCGTTTCTAACCCAAACACTATGTCGTCAATTTCAACACTAACCCTAAGCCTAAATGCACTCTATTCTAACCAAAATGCAATCCTGACACTAAGCCTCACCCTAAACCTCGATTCTACGAACAAAAACCCTAGCCCTAACCCAAACGAATTCTAACCGTAACTCTAACCCTAAATGTGTTCGTTTCCAACCCTAACACTAAGTCGTCAATTTCAACACTAACCCTAAGCCTAAATGCACTCTATTCTAACCAAAATGCAATCCTGACACTAAGCCTAACCCTAAACCTCGATTCTACGAATAAAAACTCTTCTACTAACTATAAGGAATTGTCACCATATCTCTAGCCCTAAATGTGCTCGTTTCTAACCCAAACACTATGTCGTCAATTTCAACACTAACCCTAAGCCTAAATGCACTCTATTATAACCAAAATGCAATCCTGACACTAAGCCTAACCCTAAACCTCGATTCTACCAAAAAACTCTACTACTATATATAACGAATTCTCACCATAACTCTAACCCTAAATGTGCTCGTTTCTAACCCTAACCCTAACTAGTCAATTTCGACACTAACCTTAAGCCTAAATGCACTCTATACTAACCAAAATGCAATTCTAATACTAAGCCAAACACTAAACCTCGATTCTACGAAAAAAAACACTACTACTAACTACAAGGAATTGTCACCATAACTCTAACCCTAAATGTGCTCGTTTCTAACCCTTACACTAAGTCGTCAATTTCAACACTAACCCTAAGCCTAAATGCCCTCTATTCTAACCAAAATGCAATACTGACACTAAGCCTAACCCTAAACCTCGATTCTACGAACAAAAACCCTAGACCTAACCCAAACGAATTCTAACCGTAACTCTAAACCTAAATGTGCTCGTTTCTAACCCTTACACTAAGTCGTCAATTTCAACACTAACCCTAAGCCTAAATGCACTCTATTCTAACCAAAATGCAATCCTGACACTAAGCCTAACACTAAACCTCGATTCTACGAAAAAAAACACTACTACTAACTACAAGGAATTGTGACCATAACTCTAACCCTAAATGTGTTCGTTTCTAACCCTTACACTAAGTCGTCAATTTCAACACTAACACTAAGCCTAAATGCTCTCTATTCTAAGCAAAATGCAATCCTGACACTAAGCCTAACACTAAACCTCGATTCTACGAAAAAAAACTCTAATACTAACTACAAGGAATTGTCACCCTAACTCTAACACTAAATGTATTCGTTTCTAACCCTAACACTAAGTTGTCAATTTCAACACGAACCCTAAGCCTAAATGCACTCTATTCTAACCAAAATGCAATCCCGACACTAAGCCTAACTCTAAACCTCGATTCTACAAACAACAACTCTAATACTATTACAAATTCTCACCTTAACTCTAACTCTAAATGTGCTCGTTTCTAACCCTAACACTAACTCGTCAATTTCAACCCTAACCCTAAGCCTAAATGCCCTCTATTCTAACCAAAATTCAATACTGACACTAAGCCTAACCCTAAACCTCGATTCTACGAACAAAAACCCTAGCCCTAATCCAAACGAATTCTAACCGTAACTCTAACCCTAAATGTGTTCGTTTCTAACCCTTACACTAAGTCGTCAATTTCAACACAAACCCTAAGCCTAAATGCACTCTATTCTAACCAAAATGCAATCCTGACACTAAGCCTAACACGAAACCTCGATTCTACGAAAAAAAACTCTAATACTAACTACAAGGAATTGTCACCATAACTCTAACCCTAAATGTGCTCGTTTCTAACCCTTACACTAAGTCGTCAATTTCAACACTAACACTAAGCCTAAATGCACTCTATTCTAACCAAAATGCAATCCTGACACTAAGCGTAACGCTAAACCTCGATTCTTTGAACAAAAACTCTAATACTAACTATTACAAATTCTCACCATAACTCTAACTCTAAATGTGCTCGTTTCTAACCCTAACACTAACTCGTCAAGTTCAACACTAACCCTAAGCCTAAATGCCCTCTATTCTATTCAAAATGCAATACTGACAGTAAGCCTAACCCTAAACCTCGATTCTACGAACAAAAACCCTAGCCCTAACCCAAACGAATTCTAACCGTAACTCTAACCCTAAATGTGCTCGTTTCTAACCCTTACACTAAGTCGTCAATTCCAACACTAACCCTAAGCCTAAATGCACTCTATTCTAAGCAAAATGCTATCCTGACACTAAGCCTAACACTAAACCTCGATTCTACGAAAAAAAACACTACTACTAACTACAAGGAATTGTCACCATAACTCTAACCCTAAATGTGTTCGTTTCTAACCGTTACACTAAATCGTCAATTTCAACACTAACCCTAAGCCTAAATGCACTCTATTCTAAGCAAAATGCTATCCTGACACTAAGCCTAACACTAAACCTCCGTTCTACGAAAAAAAAACTCTTCTACTACCTATAACGAATTCTCACCATAACTCTAACCCTAAATGTTCTAGTTTCTAACCCTTACAGTAAATCGTCAATTTCAACACTAATCCTATGCCTAAATGTACTCTATTCTAACCAAAATGAAATCCTGACACTAAGCCTAAGCCTAAACCTTGATCCGATGAACAAAAACTCTAATACTAACTATAACAAACTCTCACCATAACTCTAACTCTAAATGTGCTCGTTTCTAACCCTTACACTAAGTCGTCAATTTCAACACTAACCCTAAGCCTAAATGCACTCTATTCTAACCAAAATGCAATCCTGACACTAAGCCTAACCCTAAACCTCGATTCTACGAACAACAACTCTAATACTAACTATTACAAATTCTCGCCACAACTCTAACTCTAAATGTGCTCGTTTCTAACCCTAACACTAACTCGTCAATTTCAACACTAACCCTAAGCTTAAATGCACTCTAGTCTAACCAAAATGCAATCCTGACACTAAGCCTAACCCTAAACCTCGATTCTACGAAAAAAAACTCTACTACTAACTACAAGGAATTGTCACCATAAGTGTAATCCTAAATGTGTTCGTTTCTAACCCTTACACTAGTCGTCAATTTCAACACTAACCCTAAGCCTAAATGCACACTATTCTAACCAAAATCCAATCCTGATACTAAGCCTAACACTAAACCTCGATTCTACGAAAAAAAACACTACTATTAACTACAAGGAATTGTCACCATAACTCTAACCCTAAATGTGTTAGTTTCTAACCCTTACAGTAAGTCGTCAATTTCAACACTAATCCTATGCGTAAATGCACTCTATTCTAACCAAAATGAAATCCTGACACGAAGCCTAAGCCTAAACCTTGATTCGATGAACAAAAACTCTAATACTAACTATAACAAACTCTCACCATAAGTCTAACTCTAAATGTGCTCGTTTCTAACCCTTACACTAAGTCGTCAATTTCAACACTAACCCTAAGCCTAAATGCACTCTATTCTAACCAAAAGGCAATCCTGATACTAAGCCTAACACTAAACCTCGATTCTACGAAAAAAACTCTACTACTAACTACAAGGAATTGTCACCATAACTGTAACCCTAAATGTGTTCGTTTCTAACCCTTACACTAAGTCGTCAATTTCAACACTAACACTAAGCCTAAATGCTCTCTATTCTAAGCAAAATGCAATCCTGACACTAAGCCTAACCCTAAACCTCGATTCTACAAACAACAACTCTAATACTAACTATTACAAATTCTCACCATAACTCTAACCCTAAATGTGCTCGTTTCTAACCCTAACACTAAGTCTTCAATTTCAACACTAACCCTAAGCCTAAATGCACTCTATTCTAACCAAAATGCAATCCTGACACTAAGCCTAACGCTAAACCTCGATTCTAAGAAAAAAAACTGTTCTTCTACCTATAACGAATTCTCACCATAACTCTAAACCTGAATGTGCTCGTTTCTAACCCTTACACTAAGTCGTCAATTTCAAAACCAACCCTAAGCCTAAATGCACTCTATTTTAACCAAAATGCAATCCTGACATTAAGCCTAACCGGAAACCTCGATTCTACGAACAAAAACACTAACCCTATCCCAAACGAATTATAACCGTAACTCTAACACTAAATGTGTTCATTACTAACCCTAACACTAAGTCCTCAATTTCAACACTAACCTTAAGCCTAAATGCACTCTATTCTAACCAAAATGCAATCCTGACATTAAGCCTTAACCTAAACCGTGATTCTACGAAAAAAACTCTAATACTAACTATACCAGATTCTCACCATAAGTCTAACCCTAAATGGGCTCGTTTTTAACCCTTACACTAAGTTGTCAATTTCAACACTAACCCTAAGCCTAAATGCACTGTACTCTAACCAAAATGCAATACTGACATTAAGCCTAACCCTAAACCTCGATTCTAAGAAAAAAAATCTAATGCTAACTATAACAAATTGTCACCATAACTCTAACCCTAAATGTGCTCGTTTCTAACCCTAACACTAACTAGTCAATTTCAACACTAACCCTAAGCCTAAATGCACTCTATTCTAACCAAAATGCAATCCTGACACTAAGCCTAACCCTAAACCTCGATTCTACGAAAAAAACTCTTCTACTAACTATAAGGAATTGTCACCATAACTCTAACCCTAAATGTGCTCGTTTCTAACCCAAACACTATGTCGTCAATTTCAACACTAACCCTAAGCCTAAATGCACTCTATTCTAACCAAAATGCAATCCTGACACTAAGCCTCACCCTAAACCTCGATTCTACGAACAAAAACCCTAGCCCTAACCCAAACGAATTCTAACCGTAACTCTAACCCTAAATGTGTTCGTTTCCAACCCTAACACTAAGTCGTCAATTTCAACACTAACCCTAAGCCTAAATGCACTCTATTCTAACCAAAATGCAATCCTGACACTAAGCCTAACCCTAAACCTCGATTCTACGAATAAAAACTCTTCTACTAACTATAAGGAATTGTCACCATATCTCTAGCCCTAAATGTGCTCGTTTCTAAACCAAACACTATGTCGTCAATTTCAACACTAACCCTAAGCCTAAATGCACTCTATTATAACCAAAATGCAATCCTGACACTAAGCCTAACCCTAAACCTCGATTCTACCAAAAAACTCTACTACTATATATAACGAATTCTCACCATAACTCTAACCCTAAATGTGCTCGTTTCTAACCCTAACCCTAACTAGTCAATTTCGACACTAACCTTAAGCCTAAATGCACTCTATACTAACCAAAATGCAATTCTAATACTAAGCCAAACACTAAACCTCGATTCTACGAAAAAAAACACTACTACTAACTACAAGGAATTGTCACCATAACTCTAACCCTAAATGTGCTCGTTTCTAACCCTTACACTAAGTCGTCAATTTCAACACTAACCCTAAGCCTAAATGCCCTCTATTCTAACCAAAATGCAATACTGACACTAAGCCTAACCCTAAACCTCGATTCTACGAACAAAAACCCTAGCCCTAATCCAAACGAATTCTAACCGTAACTCTAACCCTAAATGTGTTCGTTTCTAACCCTTACACTAAGTCGTCAATTTCAACACAAACCCTAAGCCTAAATGCACTCTATTCTAACCAAAATGCAATCCTGACACTAAGCCTAGCACGAAACCTCGATTCTACGAAAAAAAACTCTAATACTAACTACAAGGAATTGTCACCATAACTCTAACCCTAAATGTGCTAGTTTCTAACCCTTACAGTAAGTCGTCAATTTCAACACTAATCCTATGCCTAAATGTACTCTATTCTAACCAAAATGAAATCCTGACACTAAGCCTAAGCCTAAACCTTGATCCGATGAACAAAAACTCTAATACTAACTATAACAAACTCTCACCATAACTCTAACTCTAAATGTGCTCGTTTCTAACCCTTACACTAAGTCGTCAATTTCAACACTAACCCTAAGCCTAAATGCACTCTATTCTAACCAAAATGCAATCCTGACACTAAGCCTAACCCTAAACCTCGATTCTACGAACAACAACTCTAATACTAACTATTACAAATTCTCGCCATAACTCTAACTCTAAATGTGCTCGTTTCTAACCCTAACACTAACTCGTCAATTTCAACACTAACCCTAAGCTTAAATGCACTCTAGTCTAACCAAAATGCAATCCTGAGACTAAGCCTAACACTAAACCTCGATTCTACGAAAAAAAACTCTACTACTAACTACAAGGAATTGTCACCATAAGTGTAATCCTAAATGTGTTCGTTTCTAACCCTTACACTAGTCGTCAATTTCAACACTAACCCTAAGCCTAAATGCACACTATTCTAACCAAAATGCAATCCTGATACTAAGCCTAACACTAAACCTCGATTCTACGAAAAAAAACACTACTATTAACTACAAGGAATTGTCACCATAACTCTAACCCTAAATGTGTTAGTTTCTAAACCTTACAGTAAGTCGTCAATTTCAACACTAATCCTATGCGTAAATGCACTCTATTCTAACCAAAATGAAATCCTGACACGAAGCCTAAGCCTAAACCTTGATTCGATGAACAAAAACTCTAATACTAACTATAACAAACTCTCACCATAAGTCTAACTCTAAATGTGCTCGTTTCTAACCCTTACACTAAGTCGTCAATTTCAACACTAACCCTAAGCCTAAATGCACTCTATTCTAACCAAAAGGCAATCCTGATACTAAGCCTAACACTAAACCTCGATTCTACGAAAAAAACTCTACTACTAACTACAAGGAATTGTCACCATAACTGTAACCCTAAATGTTTTCGTTTCTAACCCTTACACTAAGTCGTCAATTTCAACACTAACACTAAGCCTAAATGCTCTCTATTCTAAGCAAAATGCAATTCTGACACTAAGCCTAACCCTAAACCTCGATTCTACAAACAACAACTCTAATACTAACTATTACAAATTCTCACCATAACTCTAACTCTAAATGTGCTCGTTTCTAACCCTAACACTAACTCGTCAATTTCAACACTAACCCTAAGCCTAAATGCCCTCTATTCTAACCAAAATGCAATACTGACACTAAGCCTAACCCTAAACCTCGATTCTACGAACAAAAACCCTAGACCTAACCCAAACGAATTCTAACCGTAACTCTAAACCTAAATGTGCTCGTTTCTAACCCTTACACTAAGTCGTCAATTTCAACACTAACCCTAAGCCTAAATGCACTCTATTCTAACCAAAATGCAATCCTGACACTAAGCCTAACCCTAAACCTCGATTCTACGAACAACAACTCTAATACTAACTATTACAAATTCTCGCCACAACTCTAACTCTAAATGTGCTCGTTTCTAACCCTAACACTAACTCGTCAATTTCAACACTAACCCTAAGCTTAAATGCACTCTAGTCTAACCAAAATGCAATCCTGACACTAAGCCTAACCCTAAACCTCGATTCTACGAAAAAAAACTCTACTACTAACTACAAGGAATTGTCACCATAAGTGTAATCCTAAATGTGTTCGTTTCTAACCCTTACACTAGTCGTCAATTTCAACACTAACCCTAAGCCTAAATGCACACTATTCTAACCAAAATCCAATCCTGATACTAAGCCTAACACTAAACCTCGATTCTACGAAAAAAAACACTACTATTAACTACAAGGAATTGTCACCATAACTCTAACCCTAAATGTGTTAGTTTCTAACCCTTACAGTAAGTCGTCAATTTCAACACTAATCCTATGCGTAAATGCACTCTATTCTAACCAAAATGAAATCCTGACACGAAGCCTAAGCCTAAACCTTGATTCGATGAACAAAAACTCTAATACTAACTATAACAAACTCTCACCATAAGTCTAACTCTAAATGTGCTCGTTTCTAACCCTTACACTAAGTCGTCAATTTCAACACTAACCCTAAGCCTAAATGCACTCTATTCTAACCAAAAGGCAATCCTGATACTAAGCCTAACACTAAACCTCGATTCTACGAAAAAAACTCTACTACTAACTACAAGGAATTGTCACCATAACTGTAACCCTAAATGTGTTCGTTTCTAACCCTTACACTAAGTCGTCAATTTCAACACTAACACTAAGCCTAAATGCTCTCTATTCTAAGCAAAATGCAATCCTGACACTAAGCCTAACCCTAAACCTCGATTCTACAAACAACAACTCTAATACTAACTATTACAAATTCTCACCATAACTCTAACCCTAAATGTGCTCGTTTCTAACCCTAACACTAAGTCTTCAATTTCAACACTAACCCTAAGCCTAAATGCACTCTATTCTAACCAAAATGCAATCCTGACACTAAGCCTAACGCTAAACCTCGATTCTAAGAAAAAAAACTGTTCTTCTACCTATAACGAATTCTCACCATAACTCTAAACCTGAATGTGCTCGTTTCTAACCCTTACACTAAGTCGTCAATTTCAAAACCAACCCTAAGCCTAAATGCACTCTATTTTAACCAAAATGCAATCCTGACATTAAGCCTAACCGGAAACCTCGATTCTACGAACAAAAACACTAACCCTATCCCAAACGAATTATAACCGTAACTCTAACACTAAATGTGTTCATTACTAACCCTAACACTAAGTCCTCAATTTCAACACTAACCTTAAGCCTAAATGCACTCTATTCTAACCAAAATGCAATCCTGACATTAAGCCTTAACCTAAACCGTGATTCTACGAAAAAAACTCTAATACTAACTATACCAGATTCTCACCATAAGTCTAACCCTAAATGGGCTCGTTTTTAACCCTTACACTAAGTTGTCAATTTCAACACTAACCCTAAGCCTAAATGCACTGTACTCTAACCAAAATGCAATACTGACATTAAGCCTAACCCTAAACCTCGATTCTAAGAAAAAAAATCTAATGCTAACTATAACAAATTGTCACCATAACTCTAACCCTAAATGTGCTCGTTTCTAACCCTAACACTAACTAGTCAATTTCAACACTAACCCTAAGCCTAAATGCACTCTATTCTAACCAAAATGCAATCCTGACACTAAGCCTAACCCTAAACCTCGATTCTACGAAAAAAACTCTTCTACTAACTATAAGGAATTGTCACCATAACTCTAACCCTAAATGTGCTCGTTTCTAACCCAAACACTATGTCGTCAATTTCAACACTAACCCTAAGCCTAAATGCACTCTATTCTAACCAAAATGCAATCCTGACACTAAGCCTCACCCTAAACCTCGATTCTACGAACAAAAACCCTAGCCCTAACCCAAACGAATTCTAACCGTAACTCTAACCCTAAATGTGTTCGTTTCCAACCCTAACACTAAGTCGTCAATTTCAACACTAACCCTAAGCCTAAATGCACTCTATTCTAACCAAAATGCAATCCTGACACTAAGCCTAACCCTAAACCTCGATTCTACGAATAAAAACTCTTCTACTAACTATAAGGAATTGTCACCATATCTCTAGCCCTAAATGTGCTCGTTTCTAAACCAAACACTATGTCGTCAATTTCAACACTAACCCTAAGCCTAAATGCACTCTATTATAACCAAAATGCAATCCTGACACTAAGCCTAACCCTAAACCTCGATTCTACCAAAAAACTCTACTACTATATATAACGAATTCTCACCATAACTCTAACCCTAAATGTGCTCGTTTCTAACCCTAACCCTAACTAGTCAATTTCGACACTAACCTTAAGCCTAAATGCACTCTATACTAACCAAAATGCAATTCTAATACTAAGCCAAACACTAAACCTCGATTCTACGAAAAAAAACACTACTACTAACTACAAGGAATTGTCACCATAACTCTAACCCTAAATGTGCTCGTTTCTAACCCTTACACTAAGTCGTCAATTTCAACACTAACCCTAAGCCTAAATGCCCTCTATTCTAACCAAAATGCAATACTGACACTAAGCCTAACCCTAAACCTCGATTCTACGAACAAAAACCCTAGCCCTAATCCAAACGAATTCTAACCGTAACTCTAACCCTAAATGTGTTCGTTTCTAACCCTTACACTAAGTCGTCAATTTCAACACAAACCCTAAGCCTAAATGCACTCTATTCTAACCAAAATGCAATCCTGACACTAAGCCTAGCACGAAACCTCGATTCTACGAAAAAAAACTCTAATACTAACTACAAGGAATTGTCACCATAACTCTAACCCTAAATGTGCTAGTTTCTAACCCTTACAGTAAGTCGTCAATTTCAACACTAATCCTATGCCTAAATGTACTCTATTCTAACCAAAATGAAATCCTGACACTAAGCCTAAGCCTAAACCTTGATCCGATGAACAAAAACTCTAATACTAACTATAACAAACTCTCACCATAACTCTAACTCTAAATGTGCTCGTTTCTAACCCTTACACTAAGTCGTCAATTTCAACACTAACCCTAAGCCTAAATGCACTCTATTCTAACCAAAATGCAATCCTGACACTAAGCCTAACCCTAAACCTCGATTCTACGAACAACAACTCTAATACTAACTATTACAAATTCTCGCCATAACTCTAACTCTAAATGTGCTCGTTTCTAACCCTAACACTAACTCGTCAATTTCAACACTAACCCTAAGCTTAAATGCACTCTAGTCTAACCAAAATGCAATCCTGAGACTAAGCCTAACACTAAACCTCGATTCTACGAAAAAAAACTCTACTACTAACTACAAGGAATTGTCACCATAAGTGTAATCCTAAATGTGTTCGTTTCTAACCCTTACACTAGTCGTCAATTTCAACACTAACCCTAAGCCTAAATGCACACTATTCTAACCAAAATGCAATCCTGATACTAAGCCTAACACTAAACCTCGATTCTACGAAAAAAAACACTACTATTAACTACAAGGAATTGTCACCATAACTCTAACCCTAAATGTGTTAGTTTCTAAACCTTACAGTAAGTCGTCAATTTCAACACTAATCCTATGCGTAAATGCACTCTATTCTAACCAAAATGAAATCCTGACACGAAGCCTAAGCCTAAACCTTGATTCGATGAACAAAAACTCTAATACTAACTATAACAAACTCTCACCATAAGTCTAACTCTAAATGTGCTCGTTTCTAACCCTTACACTAAGTCGTCAATTTCAACACTAACCCTAAGCCTAAATGCACTCTATTCTAACCAAAAGGCAATCCTGATACTAAGCCTAACACTAAACCTCGATTCTACGAAAAAAACTCTACTACTAACTACAAGGAATTGTCACCATAACTGTAACCCTAAATGTTTTCGTTTCTAACCCTTACACTAAGTCGTCAATTTCAACACTAACACTAAGCCTAAATGCTCTCTATTCTAAGCAAAATGCAATTCTGACACTAAGCCTAACCCTAAACCTCGATTCTACAAACAACAACTCTAATACTAACTATTACAAATTCTCACCATAACTCTAACTCTAAATGTGCTCGTTTCTAACCCTAACACTAACTCGTCAATTTCAACACTAACCCTAAGCCTAAATGCCCTCTATTCTAACCAAAATGCAATACTGACACTAAGCCTAACCCTAAACCTCGATTCTACGAACAAAAACCCTAGACCTAACCCAAACGAATTCTAACCGTAACTCTAAACCTAAATGTGCTCGTTTCTAACCCTTACACTAAGTCGTCAATTTCAACACTAACCCTAAGCCTAAATGCACTCTATTCTAACCAAAATGCAATCCTGACACTAAGCCTAACACTAAACCTCGATTCTACGAAAAAAAACACTACTACTAAGTACAAGGAATTGTGACCATAACTCTAACCCTAAATGTGTTCGTTTCTAACCCTTACACTAAGTCGTCAATTTCAACACTAACACTAAGCCTAAATGCTCTCTATTCTAAGCAAAATGCAATCCTGACACTAAGCCTAACCCTAAACCTCGATTCTACAAACAACAACTCTAATACTAACTATTACAAATTCTAACCATAACTCTAACTCTAAATGTGCTCGTTTCTAACCCTAACACTAACTCGTCAATTTCAACACTAACCCTAAGCCTAAATGCCCTCTATTCTAACCAAAATGCAATACTGACACTAAGCCTAACCCTAAACCTCGATTCTACGAACAAAAACCCTAGACCTAACCCAAACGAATTCTAACCGTAACTCTAAACCTAAATGTGCTCGTTTCTAACCCTTACACTAAGTCGTCAATTTCAACACTAACCCTAAGCCTAAATGCACTCTATTCTAACCAAAATGCAATCCTGACACTAAGCCTAACACTAAACCTCGATTGTACGAAAAAAAACACTACTACTAACTACAAGGAATTGTGACCATAACTCTAACCCTAAATGTGTTCGTTTCTAACCCTTACACTAAGTCGTCAATTTCAACACTAACACTAACACTAATGCTCTCTATTCTAAGCAAAATGCAATCCTGACACTAAGCCTAACACTAAACCTCGATTCTACGAAAAAAAACTCTAATACTAACTACAAGGAATTGTCACCCTAACTCTAACACTAAATGTATTCGTTTCTAACCCTAACACTAAGTTGTCAATTTCAACACGAACCCTAAGCCTAAATGCACTCTATTCTAACCAAAATGCAATCCCGACACTAAGCCTAACCCTAAACCTCGATTCTACAAACAACAACTCTAATACTATTACAAATTCTCACCATAACTCTAACTCTAAATGTGCTCGTTTCTAACCCTAACACTAACTCGTCAATTTCAACACTAACCCTAAGCCTAAATGCCCTCTATTCTAACCAAAATTCAATACTGACACTAAGCCTAACCCTAAACCTCGATTCTACGAACAAAAACCCTAGCCCTAATCCAAACGAATTCTAACCGTAACTCTAACCCTAAATGTGTTCGTTTCTAACCCTTACACTAAGTCGTCAATTTCAACACAAACCCTAAGCCTAAATGCACTCTATTCTAACCAAAATGCAATCCTGACACTAAGCCTAACACGAAACCTCGATTCTACGAAAAAAAACTCTAATACTAACTACAAGGAATTGTCACCCTAACTCTAACCCTAAATGTGCTCGTTTCTAACCCTTACACTAAGTCGTCAATTTCAACACTAAACCTAAGCCTAAATGCACTCTATTCTAACCAAAATGCAATCCTGACACTAAGCGTAACGCTAAACCTCGATTCTTTGAACAAAAACTCTAATACTAACTATTACAAATTCTCACCATAACTCTAACTCTAAATGTGCTCGTTTCTAACCCTAACACTAACTCGTCAAGTTCAACACTAACCCTAAGCCTAAATGCCCTTTATTCTATTCAAAATGCAATACTGACAGTAAGCCTAACCCTAAACCTCGATTCTACGAACAAAAACCCTAGCCCTAACCCAAACGAATTCTAACCGTAACTCTAACCCTAAATGTGCTCGTTTCTAACCCTTACACTAAGTCGTCAATTACAACACTAACCCTAAGCCTAAATGCACTCTATTCTAAGCAAAATGCTATCCTGACACTAAGCCTAACACTAAACCTCCGTTCTACGAAAAAAAAACTCCTCTACTACCTATAACGAATTCTCACCATAACTCTAACCCTAAATGTTCTAGTTTCTAACCCTTACAGTAAATCGTCATTTTCAACACTAATCCTATGCCTAAATGTACTCTATTCTAACCAAAATGAAATCCTGACACTAAGCCTAAGCCTAAACCTTCATCCGATGAACAAAAACTCTAATACTAACTATAAAAAACTCTCACCATAACTCTAACTCTAAATATGCTCGTTTCTAACCCTTACACTAAGTCGTCAATTTCAACACTAACCCTAAGCCTAAATGCACTCTATTCTAACCAAAATGCAATCCTGACACTAAGCCTAACCCTAAACCTCGATTCTACGAACAACAACTCTAATACTAACTATTACAAATTCTCGCCATAACTCTAACTCTAAATGTGCTCGTTTCTAACCCTAACACTAACTCGTCAATTTCAACACTAACCCTAAGCTTAAATGCACTCTATTCTAACCAAAATGCAATCCTGACACTAAGCCTAACCCTAAACCTCGATTCTACGAAAAAAAACTCTACTACTAACTACAAGGAATTGTCACCATAAGTGTAATCCTAAATGTGTTCGTTTCTAACCCTTACACTAGTCGTCAATTTCAACACTAACCCTAAGCCTAAATGCACACTATTCTAACCAAAATCCAATCCTGATACTAAGCCTAACACTAAACCTCGATTCTACGAAAAAAAACACTACTATTAACTACAAGGAATTGTCACCATAACTCTAACCCTAAATGTGTTAGTTTCTAACCCTTACAGTAAGTCGTCAATTTCAACACTAATCCTATGCGTAAATGCACTCTATTCTAACCAAAATGAAATCCTGACACGAAGCCTAAGCCTAAACCTTGATTCGATGAACAAAAACTCTAATACTAACTATAACAAACTCTCACCATAAGTCTAACTCTAAATGTGCTCGTTTCTAACCCTTACACTAAGTCGTCAATTTCAACACTAACCCTAAGCCTAAATGCACTCTATTCTAACCAAAAGGCAATCCTGATACTAAGCCTAACACTAAACCTCGATTCTACGAAAAAAACTCTACTACTAACTACAAGGAATTGTCACCATAACTGTAACCCTAAATGTGTTCGTTTCTAACCCTTACACTAAGTCGTCAATTTCAACACTAACACTAAGCCTAAATGCTCTCTATTCTAAGCAAAATGCAAATCCTGACACTAAGCCTAACCCTAAACCTCGATTCTACAAACAAAAACCCTAGACCTAACCCAAACGAATTCTAACCGTAACTCTAACCCTAAATGTGCTCGTTTCTAACCCTTACACTAAGTCGTCAATTTCAACACTAACCCTAAGCCTAAATGCACTCTATTCTAACCAAAATGCAATCCTGACACTAAGCCTAACACTAAACCTCGATTCTACGAAAAAAAACACTACCACTAACTACAAGGAATTGTGACCATAACTCTAACCCTAAATGTGTTCGTTTCTAACCCTTACACTAAGTCGTCAATTTCAACACTAACACTAAGCCTAAATGCTCTCTATTCTAAGCAAAATGCAATCCTGACACTAAGCCTAACACTAAACCTCGATTCTACGAAAAAAAACTCTAATACTAACTACAAGGAATTGTCACCCTAACTCTAACACTAAATGTATTCGTTTCTAACCCTAACACTAAGTTGTCAATTTCAACACGAACCCTAAGCCTAAATGCACTCTATTCTAACCAAAATGCAATCCCGACACTAAGCCTAACCCTAAACCTCGATTCTACAAACAACAACTCTAATACTATTACAAATTCTCACCATAACTCTAACTCTAAATGTGCTCGTTTCTAACCCTAACACTAACTCGTCAATTTCAACCCTAACCCTAAGCCTAAATGCCCTCTATTCTAACCAAAATTCAATACTGACAATAAGCCTAACCCTAAACCTCGATTCTACGAACAAAAACCCTAGCCCTAATCCAAACGAATTCTAACCGTAACTCTAACCCTAAATGTGTTCGTTTCTAACCCTTACACTAAGTCGTCAATTTCAACACAAACCCTAAGCCTAAATGCACTCTATTCTAACCAAAATGCAATCCTGACACTAAGCCTAACACGAAACCTCGATTCTACGAAAAAAAACTCTAATACTAACTACAAGGAATTGTCACCATAACTCTAACCCTAAATGTGCTCGTTTCTAACCCTTACACTAAGTCGTCAATTTCAACACTAACACTAAGCCTAAATGCACTCTATTCTAACCAAAATGCAATCCTGACACTAAGCGTAACGCTAAACCTCGATTCTTTGAACAGAAACTCTAATACTAACTATTACAAATTCTCACCATAACTCTAACTCTAAATGTGCTCGTTTCTAACCCTAACACTAACTCGTCAAGTTCAACACTAACCCTAAGCCTAAATGCCCTCTATTCTATTCAAAATGCAATACTGACAGTAAGCCTAACCCTAAACCTCGATTCTACGAACAAAAACCCTAGCCCTAACCCAAACGAATTCTAACCGTAACTCTAACCCTAAATGTGCTCGTTTCTAACCCTTACACTAAGTCGTCAATTACAACACTAACCCTAAGCCTAAATGCACTCTATTCTAAGCAAAATGCTATCCTGACACTAAGCCTAACACTAAACCTCGATTCTACGAAAAAAAACACTACTACTAACTACAAGGAATTGTCACCATAACTCTAACCCTAAATGTGTTCGTTTCTAACCGTTACACTAAATCGTCAATTTCAACACTAACCCTAAGCCTAAATGCACTCTATTCTAAGCAAAATGCTATCCTGACACTAAGCCTAACACTAAACCTCCGTTCTACGAAAAAAAAACTCTTCTACTACCTATAACGAATTCTCACCATAACTCTAACCCTAAATGTTCTAGTTTCTAACCCTTACAGTAAATCGTCAATTTCAACACTAATCCTATGCCTAAATGTACTCTATTCTAACCAAAATGAAATCCTGACACTAAGCCTAAGCCTAAACCTTGATCCGATGAACAAAAACTCTAATACTAACTATAACAAACTCTCACCATAACTCTAACTCTAAATGTGCTCGTTTCTAACCCTTACACTAAGTCGTCAATTTCAACACTAACCCTAAGCCTAAATGCACTCTATTCTAACCAAAATGCAATCCTGACACTAAGCCTAACCCTAAACCTCGATTCTACGAACAACAACTCTAATACTAACTATTACAAATTCTCGCCATAACTCTAACTCTAAATGTGCTCGTTTCTAACCCTAACACTAACTCGTCAATTTCAACACTAACCCTAAGCTTAAATGCACTCTAGTCTAACCAAAATGCAATCCTGACACTAAGCCTAACCCTAAACCTCGATTCTACGAAAAAAAACTCTACTACTAACTACAAGGAATTGTCACCATAACTCTAACCCTAAATGTGTTAGTTTCTAACCCTTACAGTAAGTCGTCAATTTCAACACTAATCCTATGCGTAAATGCACTCTATTCTAACCAAAATGAAATCCTGACACGAAGCCTAAGCCTAAACCTTGATTCGATGAACAAAAACTCTAATACTAACTATAACAAACTCTCACCATAAGTCTAACTCTAAATGTGCTCGTTTCTAACCCTTACACTAAGTCGTCAATTTCAACACTAACCCTAAGCCTAAATGCACTCTATTCTAACCAAAAGGCAATCCTGATACTAAGCCTAACCCTAAACCTCGATTCTACGAAAAAAACTCTACTACTAACTACAAGGAATTGTCACCATAACTGTAACCCTAAATGTGTTCGTTTCTAACCCGTACACTAAGTCGTCAATTTCAACACTAACACTAAGCCTAAATGCTCTCTATTCCTAGCAAAATGCAATCCTGACACTAAGCCTAACCCTAAACCTCGATTCTACAAACAACAACTCTAATACTAACTATTACAAATTCTCACCATAACTCTAACTCTAAATGTGCTCGTTTCTAACCCTAACACTAACTCGTCAATTTCAACACTAACCCTAAGCCTAAATGCCCTCTATTCTAACCAAAATGCAATACTGACACTAAGCCTAACCCTAAACCTCGATTCTACGAACAAAAACCCTAGACCTAACCCAAACGAATTCTAACCGTAACTCTAACCCTAAATGTGCTCGTTTCTAACCCTTACACTAAGTCGTCAATTTCAACACTAACCCTAAGCCTAAATGCACTCTATTCTAACCAAAATGCAATCCTGACACTAAGCCTAACACTAAACCTCGATTCTACGAAAAAAAACACTACTACTAACTACAAGGAATTGTGACCATAACTCTAACCCTAAATGTGTTCGTTTCTAACCCTTACACTAAGTCGTCAATTTCAACACTAACACTAAGCCTAAATGCTCTCTATTCTAAGCAAAATGCAATCCTGACACTAAGCCTAAAACTAAACCTCGATTCTACGAAAAAAAACTCTAATACTAACTACAAGGAATTGTCACCATAACTCTAACCCTAAATGTGCTCGTTTCTAACCCTAACACTAAGTTGTCAATTTCAACACGAACCCTAAGCCTAAATGCACTCTATTCTAACCAAAATGCAATCCGGACACTAAGCCTAACCCTAAACCTCGATTCTAGAAACAACAACTCTAATACTAACTATTACAAATTCTCACCATAACTCTAACTCTAAATGTGCTCGTTTCTAACCCTAACACTAACTCGTCAATTTCAACACTAACCCTAAGCCTAAATGCCCTCTATTCTAACCAAAATGCAATACTGACACTAAGCCTAACCCTAAACCTCGATTCTACGAACAAAAACCCTAGACCTAACCCAAACGAATTCTAACCGTAACTCTAACCCTAAATGTGTTCGTTTCTAACCCTAACACTAACTCGTCAAATTCAACACTAACCCTAAGCTTAAATGAACTCTATTCTAACCAAAATGCAATCCTGATACTAAGCCTAACACTAAACCTCGATTCTACGAAAAAAAACACTACTACTAACTACAAGGAATTGTGACCATAACTCTAACCCTAAATGTGTTCGTTTCTAACCCTTACACTAAGTCGTCAATTTCAACATTAACACTAAGGCTAAATGCTCTCTATTCTAAGCAAAATGCAATCCTGACACTAAGCCTAACACGAAACCTCGATTCTACGAAAAAAAACTCTAATACTAACTACAAGGAATTGTCACCATAACTCTAACCCTAAATGTGCTCGTTTCTAACCCTAACACTAAGTTGTCAATTTCAACACGAACCCTAAGCCTAAATGCACTCTAATCTAACCAAAATGCAATCCCGACACTAAGCCTAACCCTAAACCTCGATTCTACAAACAACAACTCTAATACTATTACAAATTCTCACCTTAACTCTAACTCTAAATGTGCTCGTTTCTAACCCTAACACTAACTCGTCAATTTCAACACTAACCCTAAGCCTAAATGCCCTCTATTCTAACCAAAATTCAATACTGACACTAAGCCTAACCCTAAAACTCGATTCTACGAACAAAAACCCTAGCCCTAATCCAAACGAATTCTAACCGTAACTCTAACCCTAAATGTGTTCGTTTCTAACCCTTACACTAAGTCGTCAATTTCAACACAAACCCTAAGCCTAAATGCACTCTATTCTAACCAAAATGCAATCCTGACACTAAGCCTAACACGAAACCTCGATTCTACGAAAAAAAACTCTAATACTAACTACAAGGAATTGTCACCCTAACTCTAACACTAAATGTATTCGTTTCTAACCCTAACACTAAGTTGTCAATTTCAACACGAACCCTAAGCCTAAATGCCCTCTATTCTAAGCAAAATGCAATCCTGACACTAAGCCTAACCCTAAACCTCGATTCTACAAACAACAACTCTAATACTATTACAAATTCTCATCATAACTCTAACTCTAAATGTGCTCGTTTCTAACCCTAACACTAACTCATCAATTTCAACACTAACCCTAAGCCTAAATGCCCTCTATTCTAACCAAAATGCAATCCTGACACTAAGCCTAACCCTAAACCTCGATTCTACGAACAAAAACCCTAGCCCTAATCCAAACGAATTCTAACCGTAACTCTAACCCTAAATGTGTTCGTTTCTAACCCTTACACTAAGTCGTCAATTTCAACACAAACCCTAAGCCTAAATGCACTCTATTCTAACCAAAATGCAATCCTGACACTAAGCCTAACACGAAACCTCGATTCTACGAAAAAAAACTCTAATACTAACTACAAGGAATTGTCACCATAACTCTAACCCTAATGTGCTCGTTTCTAACCCTTACACTAAGTCGTCAATTTCAACACTAACCCTAAGCCTAAATGCACTCTATTCTAACCAAAATGCAATCCTGACACTAAGCGTAACGCTAAACCTCGATTCTATGAACAAAAACTCTAATACTAACTATTACAAATTCTCACCATAACTCTAACCCTAAATGTGTTCGTTTCTAACCCTAACACTAACTCGTCAATTTCAACACTAACCCTAAGCCTAAATGCCATCTATTCTATTCAAAATGCAATACTGACAGTAAGCCTAACCCTAAACCTCGATTCTACGAACAAAAACCCTAGCCCTAACCCAAACGAATTCTAACCGTAACTCTAACCCTAAATGTGTTCGTTTCTAACCCTAACACGAAGTCGTCAATTTCAACACTAACCCTAAGCCTAAATGCACTCTATTCTAACCAAAATGCAATCCTGACACTAAGCGTAACGCTAAACCTCGATTCTATGAACAAAAACTCTAATACTAACTATTACAAATTCTCACCATAACTCTAACCCTAAATGTGTTCGTTTCTAACCCTAACACTAACTCGTCAATTTCAACACTAACCCTAAGCCTAAATGCCATCTATTCTATTCAAAATGCAATACTGACAGTAAGCCTAACCCTAAACCTCTATTCTACGAACAAAAACCCTAGCCCTAACCCAAACGAATTCTAACCGTAACTCTAACCCTAAATGTGTTCGTTTCTAACCCTAACACGAAGTCGTCAATTTCAACACTAACCCTAAGCTTAAATGCACTCTATTCTAACGAAAATGAAATCCTGACACTAAGCCTAACCCTAAACCTCGATTCTACGAAAAAAAACTCTACTACTAACTACAAGGAATTGTCACCATAACTCTAACCCTAAATGTGCTCGTTTCTAACCCTTACACTAAGTCGTCAATTACAACACTAACCCTAAGCCTAAATGCACGCTATTCTAACCAAAATGCAATCCTGATACTAAGCCTAACACTAAACCTCGATTCTACGAAAAAAAACACTACTACTAACTACAAGGAATTGTCACCATAACTCTAACCCTAAATGTGTTAGTTTCTAACCGTTACACTAAGTCGTCAATTTCAACACTAACCCTAAGCCTAAATGCACTCTATTCTAAGCAAAATGCTATCCTGACACTAAGCCTAACACTAAACCTCCGTTCTACAAAAAAAAAACTCTTCTACTACCTATAACGAATTCTCACCATAACTCTAACCCTAAATGTTCTAGTTTCTAACCCTTACAGTAAGTCGTCAATTTCAACACTAATCCTATTCCTAAATGTACTCTATTCTAACCAAAATGAAATCCTGACACTAAGCCTAAGCCTAAACCTTGATCCGATGAACAAAAACTCTAATACTAACTATAACAAACTCTCACCATAACTCTAACTCTAAATGTGCTCGTTTCTAACCCTTACACTAAGTCGTCAATTTCAACACTAACCCTAAGCCTAAATGCACTCTATTCTAACCAAAATGCAATCCTGACACTAAGCCTAACCCTAAACCTCGATTCTACGAACAAAAACCCTAGACCTAACCCAAACGAATTCTAACCGTAACTCTAACCCTAAATGTGTTCGTTTCTAACCCTAACACTAACTCGTCAAATTCAACACTAACTCTAAGCTTAAATGAACTCTATTCTAACCAAAATGCAATCCTGATACTAAGCCTAACACTAAACCTCGATTCTACGAAAAAAACACTACTACTACTACAAGGAATTGTCACCATAACTCTAACCCTAAATGTGTTAGTTTCTAACCGTTAAACTAAGTCGTCAATTTCAACACTAACCCTAAGCCTAAATGCACTCTATTCTAAGCAAAATGCTATCCTGACACTAAGCCTAACACTAAACCTCCGTTCTACAAAAAAAAAAACTCTTCTACTACCTATAACGAATTCTCACCATAACTCTAACCCTAAATGTTCTAGTTTCTAACCCTTACAGTAAGTCGTCAATTTCAACACTAATCCTATGCCTATATGTACTCTATTCTAACCAAAATGAAATCCTGACACTAAGCCTAAGCCTAAACCTTGATCCGATGAACAAAAACTCTAATACTAACTATAACAAACTCTCACCATAACACTAACTCTAAATGTGCTCGTTTCTAACCCTTACACTAAGTCGTTAATTTCAACACTAACCCTAAGCCTAAATGCACTCTATTCTAACCAAAATGCAATCCTGACACTAAGCCTAACCCTAAACCTCGATTCTACGAACAACAACTCTAATACTAACTATTACAATTCTCGCCATAACTCTAACGCTAAATGTTCTCGTTTCTAACCCTAACACTAACTCGTCAATTTCAAACACTAACCCTAAGCTTAAATGCACTCTATTCTAACCAAAATGCAATCCTGACACTAAGCCTAACCCTAAACCTCGATTCTACGAAAAAAAACTCTACTACTAACTACAAGGAATTGTCACCATAAGTGTAATCCTAAATGTGTTCGTTTCTAACCCTTACACTAGTCGTCAATTTCAACACTAACCCTAAGCCTAAATGCACACTATTCTAACCAAAATGCAATCCTGATACTAAGCCTAACACTAAACCTCGATTCTAC
>NW_027325303.1:0-37709 GCF_028372415.1 Notamacropus eugenii | reverse complement strand
ACGGTCAGGATTAGAATGGAGAGCATTTAAGGATAGTGTTAGGGTTAGAGTTAGGTTTAGGGTTAGGTTTCGTAGAATTGAGGGTTAGGGTTAGGATTAGGGTTAGTGTTAAGGATAGAATCAAGCGCATTTTCAGTGTTAGGGGTTCGGTCAGGGTTAGGATTAGAGTGCATACAGAGGCAGGGATAGGAGTAGGGTTGGGATTAGGGTTAGGGTTTATGTTGGCTGAATCGAGGTTTAGGGTGAGGCTACGGGTCAGGATTGCCTTTAGTGTTAGAGTCGAGTGCATTTAGTGTTAGGCTTAGTGTTGAGATTGACGATTTAGTGTTAGGGGTTATAATCCAGCACATTAGGGTTAGAGTTATGGTTAGAATCCAGGGCATTTAGGGTTAGGATTAGGGATAGGGTTAGGTTTATGTTTAGGGTGAGGGTTAGAATAGAGTGCATTTAAGGACAGTGTCAGGGTTAGAGTTAGGTATAGGGTTAGCTTTCGTAGAATCGAGGGTCACTGTTAGGGTGTGGGTGAAGGTTAGAATTAGGGTTAGAATCAGGAGCATTTTTAGCGTTAGGGTTGGGGTTAGGGTCAGGGTTTGAGTGCATTTAGGGGTAGGGGAGGAGTTGGGGTGAGGATTAGGGTTAGGGTTTGTGTTGGTAGAATCGAGGTTTTGGGTTAGGCTTAGGGTCAGGAGAGCATTTTGGGTCATAATTCAGAGCATTTGCGCTTAGGGTTAGTGTTGAAAGTGATGATTTCGTTACAGCGTTCGAATCAGGCCACATTTAGGGATAGAGTTATGATTAGAATTCAGTGCATTTAGGGTTAGGGTTAGGGTTAGGGTTAGGTTTAGGGTCAGGGTTAGAATCGAGAGCATTAAGGATAGTGCTAGGGTTAGAGTTAGGTTTAGGTTTAGGTTTCGTAGAATTGAGGGTTATGGTTAGGATTAGGGTTAGGGTTAGGGATAGAATCAAGCGCATTTTTAGTGTTAGGGGTTGGGTCAGGGTTAGGGTTAGAGTGCATATAGAGGTAGGGATAGGAGTAGGGTTGGGATTAGGGTTAGGGTTTGTGTTGGTAGACATCGAGGTTTTAGGGTTAGGCTTAGGGTCAGGATTGCTTTTTGGGTTAGAGTCGAGTGCATTTAGGGTTAGGCTTAGTGTTGAGATTGACGATTTAGTGTTAGGGTTATAATCGAGCACATTAGGCTTAGAGTTATGGTTAGAATCCACTGCATTTAGGGTTAGGATTAGGGATAGGGTTAGGTTTATGTTTAGGCTGAGGGTTAGAATCGAGTGCATTTAAGGATAGTGTTAGGGTTAGAGTTAAGTATAGGGTTAGCTTCGTAGAATCGATGGTTAGTATTAGGGTTAGGGTTAGGGGTAGGATTAGGTTAGAATCAAGCGCATTTTTAGTGCTAGGATTGGGGTTAGAGTTAGGGTTGGAGTGCATTTAGGGGTAGGGGAGCAGTTGGGTTAGGATTAGGGTTAGGGTTTGTGTTGGTAGAATCGAGGTTTTGGGTTAGGCTTAGGGTGAGGAGAGCATTTTGGGTCATAATTCAGAGCATTTGGGCTTAGGGTTAGTGTTGAAATTGATGATTTCGTTATAGCGTTCCAATCAGGCACATTTAGGGATAGAGTTATGATTAGAATTCAGTGCATTTAGGGTTAGGGTTAGGGTTAGGTTTAGGGTCAGGGTTAGAATCGAGGAGCATTAAGGATAGTGCTAGGGTTAGAGTTAGGTTTAGGGTTAGGTTTCGTAGAATTGAGGGTTATGGTTAGGATTAGGGTTAGGGTTAGGGATAGAATCAAGCGCATTTTTAGTGTTAGCGTTAGGGTGAGGGTTAGGGTTAAAGTGCTTTTAGGGCTAGTGGAAGGGGTAGGGTTAGGATTAGGGGTTAAGGTTTTGTGTTGGTGGAAATCGAGGTTTAGGTTTAGGCTTAGGGTGAGGATTGCATTTTGGATCAGAATCGAGTGTATTTAGGCTTTGCGTTAGTGTTCAAATTGACGATTTAGGTGTTAGGGTTTGAATCGAGCACATTTAGGGTTAGAGTTATGGTTAGAATTCAGTGCATTTAGGGTTAGGGTTAAAGTTAGTGTTAGGGTTAGGTTTAGGGTCAGGGTTAAAATCGAGAGCATTTAAGGATAGTGCTAGGGTTAGACTTAGGTTTAGCGTTCGCTTTCGTAGCATCGAGGGTTAGGCTTAAGGTTAGGCTTAGGCTTCGTGTTCGGGTTAGAATCAGGCGCATTTTTAGTGTTCTGGTTTTTGTTAGGGTACGGCTTAGAGTGCATTTAGGGGTAGGGGTAGGAGTAGGGTGAGAATTAGGGTTAAGGTTTGTGTTTTTAGAATCGAGGTTTAGGGTTAGCCTTAGGGTCAGGAATGGCTTTTGGGTTAGAGTCGAGTGCATTTAGGGTTAGGGATAGTGTTGAAATTGTCGATTAAGTGTTTGGGTTAGAATCGAGCACATTTAGGGTTAGAGTTTTGGTTAGAATTCCTTAGGGTTAGTGTAAGGGGTAGGGGTAGGGTTAGAGTGCATTTAGGGGAAGGGGTAGGGGTAGGGTTAGGATTAGGGTTAGGGGTTTGTTGGTAGAATCGAAGTTTATGGTTAGGCGTAGGGTGAGGATTGCCTTTTGGGTTACAACTGAGTGCATTTAGAGTTTGGGTTAGTGTTGAGATTCACAATTTAGTGTTAGACTTAGAATCGAGCACATTAGGGTTAGACTTATGGTTAGAATCCACTATATTTAAGCTTAGGGTTAGGGTTAGGGGTTATTAGGGTCAGGATTAGAATCGAGAGCATTTCAGGATAGTGTTAGGGTTAGAGTTAGGTTTAGGGTTAGGTTTCGTAGAATTGAGGGTTAGGGTTAGGGTTAGGGTTAGGGATAGAATCAAGCGCATTTTTAGTGTTAGGGGTTGGGTCAGGGTTAGGATTAGAGTGCATACAGAGGTAGGGATAGGAGTAGGGTTGGGATTAGGGTTAGGGTTTGTGTTGGTAGAATCGAGGTTTAGGGTTAGGCTTAGGGTCAGGATTTCCTTTAGGGTTAGAGTCGAGTGCATTTAGGGTTAGGCTTAGTGTTGAGATTGACGATTTAGTGTTAAGGTTATAATCGAGCACATTAGGGTTAGAGTTATGGTTGGAATCCAGTGCATTTAGGGTTAGCATTAGGGATAGGGTTTGGTTTATGTTTAGGGTGAGGGTTAGAATCGAGTGCATTTAAGGATAGTGTTAGGGTTAGAGTTACTATAGGGTTAGCTTTCGTCGAATCGAGGGTCAGTGTTAGGGTGAGGGGTTAGGGTTAGAATTAGGGTTAGAATCAGGAGCATTTTTAGCGTTAGGGTTGGGATTAGGGTCAGGGTTTGAGTGCATTTAGGGGTAGGGGAGGAGTTTCGGTTAGGATTCGGGTTAGGGTTTGTGTTGGTAGAATCGAGGTTTTGGGTTAGGCTTAGGGTCAGGAGAGCATTTTGGGTCATAATTCTGAGCATTTGGGCTTATGGTTCGTGTTGAAATTGATTGTTTAGTTAAAGCGTTAGAATCAGGCACATTTAGGGATCGAGTTATGATTAGAATTCAGTGCATTTAGGGTTAGGGTTAGGGTTAGGTTTAGGGTCAGGGTTAGAATCGAGAGCATTTAAAGATAGTGCTAGGGTTAGACTTAGTTTTAGGGTTAGCTTTCGTAGAATCGAGGGTTAGGCTTAGGGTTAGGCTTAGGGTGAGGGTGAGCGTTAGAATCAAGCACAGTTTTAGTGTTAGCGTTAGGGGTGAGGGTTAGGGTTAAAGTGCTTTTAGGGCTAGTGGATGGGATAGGGTTAGGATAGGTGTTAAGGTTTGTGTTGGTAGATCGAGGTTTAGATTTAGGCTTAGGGTCAGGATTGCATTTTGGATCAGAATCGAGTGTATTAGGCTTTGGGTTAGTGTTCAAATTGACGATTTAGTGTTAGGGGTTTAAATCGAACACATTAAGGTTAGAGTTATGCTTTGAATTCAGTGCATTTAGGGTTAGCGTTAGGGTTAGGGTTAGGTTGAGGGTCAGGGTTAAAATCGAGAGCATTTAAGGATAGTGTTAGGGTTAGAGTTAGGTATAGGGTTAGCTTTCGTCGAATCGAGGGTCAGTGTTAGGGTGAGGGTTAGGGTTAGGATTAAGTTTAGTCTCAGGAGCATTTTTAGCGTTAGGGTTGGGGTTAGGGTCAGGGTTTGAGTGCATTTAGGGGTAGGGGAGGAGTTGGGTTAGGATTCGGGTTAGGGTTTGTGTTGGTACAATCGAGGTAATGGGTTAGGCTTAGTGTCAGGAGAGCATTTTGGGTTATAATTCAGAGCATTTGGGCTTAGAGTTAGTGTTGAAATTGATTATTTAGTTATAGAGTTAGAATCAGGCACATTTAGGGATAGAGTTATGATTAGAATTCAGTGCATTTAGGGTTACGGTTAGGGTTAGGGTTAGGGTTAGGTTTAGGGTCAGGGTTAAAATCGAGGGCATTTAAGGATAGTGCTAGGATTAGACTTAGGTTTAGGGTTAGCTTTCGTAGAATCGAGGGTTAGGCTTAGGCTTACGGTTAGGGTTCGAATCAGGCGCATTTTTAGTGTTCTGCTTTTCGTTAGGGTACGGCTTAGAGTGCATTTAGGGGTAGGGGTAGGAGTAGGGTTAAGATTAGGGTTAGGGTTTGTGTTGGTAGAATCCAGGTTTAGGGGTAGGCTTAGGGTCAGGAATGACTTTTGGGTTAGAGTCGAGTGCATTTAAGGTTAGGGATAGTGTTGAAATTGCCGATTAAGTGTTTGGGTTAGAATCGAGCACATTTAGGGTTAGAGTTTTAGTTAGAATTCCTTAGGGTTAGTGTAAGGGGTAGGGGTAGGGTTAGAGTGCATTTAGGGGTAGGGGTAGGGGTAGGGTTAGGATTAGGGTTAGGGGTTTGTGTTGGTAGAATCGAAGTTTATGGTTAGGCGTAGGGTGAGGATTGCCTTTTGGGTTTCAACTGAGTGCATTTAGAGTTAGGGTTAGTGCTGAGATTGACGATTTAGTGTTAGACTTAGAATGGAGCACATTAGGGTTAGAGTTATGGTTAGAATCCACTATATTTAAGCTTAGGGTTAGGGTTAGGGTTATTAGGGTCAGGATTAGAATCGAGAGCATTTCAGGATAGTGTTAGGGTTAGAGTTAGGTTTAGGGTTAGGTTTCGTAGAATTGAGGGTTAGGGTTAGGGTTAGGGTTAGGGATAGAATCAAGCGCATTTTTAGTGTTAGGGGTTGGGTCAGGGTTAGGATTAGAGTGCATACAGAGGTAGGGATAGGAGTAGGGTTGGGATTAGGGTTAGGGTTTGTGTTGGTAGAATCGAGGTTTAGGGTTAGGCTTAGGGTCAGGATTTCCTTTAGGGTTAGAGTCGAGTGCATTTAGGGTTAGGCTTAGTGTTGAGATTGACGATTTAGTGTTAAGGTTATAATCGAGCACATTAGGGTTAGAGTTATGGTTGGAATCCAGTGCATTTAGGGTTAGCATTAGGGATAGGGTTTGGTTTATGTTTAGGGTGAGGGTTAGAATCGAGTGCATTTAAGGATAGTGTTAGGGTTAGAGTTACTATAGGGTTAGCTTTCGTCGAATCGAGGGTCAGTGTTAGGGTGAGGGTTAGGGTTAGAATTAGGGTTAGAATCAGGAGCATTTTTAGCGTTAGGGTTGGGATTAGGGTCAGGGTTTGAGTGCATTTAGGGGTAGGGGAGGAGTTCGGTTAGGATTCGGGTTAGGGTTTGTGTTGGTAGAATCGAGGTTTTGGGTTAGGCTTAGGGTCAGGAGAGCATTTTGGGTCATAATTCTGAGCATTTGGGCTTATGGTTCGTGTTGAAATTGATTGTTTAGTTAAAGCGTTAGAATCAGGCACATTTAGGGATCGAGTTATGATTAGAATTCAGTGCATTTAGGGTTAGGGTTAGGGTTAGGTTTAGGGTCAGGGTTAGAATCGAGAGCATTTAAAGATAGTGCTAGGGTTAGACTTAGTTTTAGGGTTAGCTTTCGTAGAATCGAGGGTTAGGCTTAGGGTTAGGCTTAGGGTGAGGGTGAGCGTTAGAATCAAGCACAGTTTTAGTGTTAGCGTTAGGGTGAGGGTTAGGGTTAAAGTGCTTTTAGGGCTAGTGGATGGGATAGGGTTAGGATAGGTGTTAAGGTTTGTGTTGGTAGATCGAGGTTTAGATTTAGGCTTAGGGTCAGGATTGCATTTTGGATCAGAATCGAGTGTATTTAGGCTTTGGGTTAGTGTTCAAATTGACGATTTAGTGTTAGGGTTTAAATCGAACACATTAAGGTTAGAGTTATGCTTTGAATTCAGTGCATTTAGGGTTAGCGTTAGGGTTAGGGTTAGGTTGAGGGTCAGGGTTAAAATCGAGAGCATTTAAGGATAGTGTTAGGGTTAGAGTTAGGTATAGGGTTAGCTTTCGTCGAATCGAGGGTCAGTGTTAGGGTGAGGGTTAGGGTTAGGATTAAGTTTAGTCTCAGGAGCATTTTTAGCGTTAGGGTTGGGGTTAGGGTCAGGGTTTGAGTGCATTTAGGGGTAGGGGAGGAGTTGGGTTAGGATTCGGGTTAGGGTTTGTGTTGGTACAATCGAGGTAATGGGTTAGGCTTAGTGTCAGGAGAGCATTTTGGGTTATAATTCAGAGCATTTGGGCTTAGAGTTAGTGTTGAAATTGATTATTTAGTTATAGAGTTAGAATCAGGCACATTTAGGGATAGAGTTATGATTAGAATTCAGTGCATTTAGGGTTACGGTTAGGGTTAGGGTTAGGGTTAGGTTTAGGGTCAGGGTTAAAATCGAGGGCATTTAAGGATAGTGCTAGGATTAGACTTAGGTTTAGGGTTAGCTTTCGTAGAATCGAGGGTTAGGCTTAGGCTTACGGTTAGGGTTCGAATCAGGCGCATTTTTAGTGTTCTGCTTTTCGTTAGGGTACGGCTTAGAGTGCATTTAGGGGTAGGGGTAGGAGTAGGGTTAAGATTAGGGTTAGGGTTTGTGTTGGTAGAATCCAGGTTTAGGGGTAGGCTTAGGGTCAGGAATGACTTTTGGGTTAGAGTCGAGTGCATTTAAGGTTAGGGATAGTGTTGAAATTGCCGATTAAGTGTTTGGGTTAGAATCGAGCACATTTAGGGTTAGAGTTTTAGTTAGAATTCCTTAGGGTTAGTGTAAGGGGTAGGGGTAGGGTTAGAGTGCATTTAGGGGTAGGGGTAGGGGTAGGGTTAGGATTAGGGTTAGGGTTTGTGTTGGTAGAATCGAAGTTTATGGTTAGGCGTAGGGTGAGGATTGCCTTTTGGGTTTCAACTGAGTGCATTTAGAGTTAGGGTTAGTGCTGAGATTGACGATTTAGTGTTAGACTTAGAATGGAGCACATTAGGGTTAGAGTTATGGTTAGAATCCACTATATTTAAGCTTAGGGTTAGGGTTAGGGTTATTAGGGTCAGGATTAGAATCGAGAGCATTTAAGGATAGTGTTAGGGTTAGAGTTAGGTTTAGGGTTAGGTTTCGTAGAATTGAGGGTTAGGGTTAGGGTTAGGGTTAGGGATAGAATCAAGCGCATTTTTAGTGTTAGGGGTTGGGTCAGGGTTAGGGTTAGAGTGCATATAGAGGTAGGGATAGGAGTAGGGTTGGGATTAGGTTTAGGGTTTGTGTTGGTAGAATCGAGGTTTAGGGTTAGGCTTAGGGTCAGGATTGCATTTTGGGTTAGAGTCGAGTGCATTTAGGGTTAGGCTTAGTGTTGAGATTGACGATTTAGTGTTAGGGTTATAATCGAGCACATTAGGGTTAGAGTTATGGTTGGAATCCAGTGCATTTAGGGTTATCATTAGGGATAGTGTTTGGTTTATGTTTAGGGTGAGGGTTAGAATCGAGTGCATTTAAGGATAGTGTTAGGGTTAGAGTTAGGTATAGGGTTAGCTTTCGTAGAATCGAGGGTCAGTGTTAGGGTGAGGGTTAGGGTTAGGATTAGGGTTAGAATCAGGAGCCTTTTTAGCGTTAGGGTTGGGGTTAGGGTCAGGGTTTGAGTGCATTTAGGGGTAGGGTAGGAGTTGGGTTAGGATTCGGGTTAGGGTTTGTGTGGGTAGAATCGAGGTTTTGGGTTAGGCTTAGGGTCAGGAGAGCATTTTGGGCTTAGGGTTAGTGTTGAAATTGATGATTTAGTTATAGCGTTCGAATCAGGCACATTTAGGGATAGAGTTATGATTAGAATTCAGTGCATTTAGGGTTAGGGTTAGGGTTAAGTTTAGGGTCAGGGTTAGAATCGAGAGCATTTAATGATAGCGCTAGGGTTAGAGTTAGGTTTAGGGTTAGCTTTAGTAGAATCGAGGGTTAGTCTTGGGTTTAGGCTTAGGGTGAGTGTTAGGGTTAGAATCAAGCAAAGTTTTATTGTTAGCGTTAGGGTGAGGGTTAGGGTTAAAGTGCTTTTAGGCCTAGTGGATGGGATAGGGTTAGAATAGGTGTTAAGATTTGTGTTGGTAGAATCGAGGTTTAGGTTTAGGCTTAGGGTCAGGATTGCATTTTGGATCAGAATCGAGTGTATTTAGGCTTTGCGTTAGTGTTCAAATTGAAGATTTAGTGTTAGGGTTTGAATCGAGCACATTTAGGGTTAGAGTTATGCTTAGAATTCAGTGCATTTAGGGTTAGCGTTAGGGTTAGGGTTAGGTTGAGGATCAGGGTTAAAATCGAGAGCATTTAAGGATAGTGCTAGGGTTAGAGTTAGGTTTAGCGTTCGCTTTCGTAGAATCGAGGGTTAGGCTTAAGGTTAGGCTTGGGATTAGGGTTGGGTTAGAATCAGGCACATTTTTAGTGGTCTGCTTTTCATCAGGGTATGGCTTAGAGTGCATTTAGGGGTAGGCGTAGGAGTAGGGTTAGTATTAGGGTTAAGGTTTGTGTTGGTAGAATCGAGGTTTAGGGTTAGCCTTAGTGTCAGGAATGGCTTTTGGGTCAGAGTCGAGTGCATTTAGGCTTAGGGATAGTGTTGAAATTGACGATTTAGAGTTTGGTTAGAATCGAGCACATTTAGGGTTAGAGTTTTGGTTAGAATTCGTTAGGGTTAGCGTTAGTGTAAGGGGTAGGGGTAGGGTTAGAGTGCATTTAGGGGTAGGGGTAGGGGTAGGGTTAGGATTAGGGTTAGGGTTTGTGTTGGTAGATTCGAAGTTTAGGGTTAGGCGTAGGGTGAGGATTGCCTTTTGGGTTACAACTGAGTGCATTTAGAGTTAGGGTTAGTGTTGAGATTGACGATTTAGTGTTAGACTTAGAATCGAGCACATTAGGGTTAGAGTTATGGTTAGAATCCACTATATTTAAGCTTAGGGTTAGGGTTAAGGCTATTAGGGTCAGTATTAGAATCGAGAGCATTTAAGGATAGTGTTAGGGTTAGAGTTAGGTTTAGGGTTAGGGATAGAATCAAGCGCATTTTTAGCGTCAGGAGATAGGTCAGGGTTAGGGTTAGAGTGCATATAGAGATAGGGATAGGAGTAGGGTTGGGATTAGGGTTAGGGTTTGTGTTGGTAGAATCGAGGTTTAGGGTTAGGCTTAAGGTCAGGATTGCCTTTTGGGTTAGAGTCGAGTGCATTTAGGGTTAGGCTTAGTGTTGAGATTGACGATTTAGTGGTAGGGTTATAATCGAGCACATTAGGGTTAGAGTTATGGTTAGAATCCAGTGCATTTAGGGTTAGCATTAGGGATAGGGTTAGGTTTATGTTTAGGGTGAGGGTTAGAATCGAGTGCATTTCAGGATAGTGTTAGGGTGAGAGTTAGGTATAGGGTTAGCTTTCGTCGAATCGAGGGTCAGGGTTAGGGTGAGGGTTAGGGTTAGGATTAGGGTTAGAATCAGGAGCATTTTTAGCGTTAGGGTTGGGGTTAGGGTCAGGGTGTGAGTGCATTTAGGGGTAGGGGAGGAGTTGGGTTAGGATTCGGGTTAGGGTTTGTGTTGGTAGAATCGAGGTTTTGGATTAGGCTTAGGGTCAGGAGAGCATTTTGGGTTATAATTCAGAGCATTTGGGCTTAGGGTTCGTGTTGAAATTGATGATTTAGTTATAGCGTTAGAATCAGGCACATTTAGGGATAGAGTTATGATTAGAATTCAGTGCATTTAGGGTTAGGGTTAGGGTTAGGTTTAGGGTCAGCGTTAGAATCGAGAGCATTTAAGGATAGTGCTAGGGTTAGAGTTAGGTTTAGGGTTAGCTTTCGTAGAATCGAGGGTTAGGCTTGGGGTTAGGCTTAGGGTGAGGGTTAGGGTTAGAATCAAGCACAGTTTTAGTGTTAGCGTTAGGGTGAGGGTTAGGGTTAAAGTGCTTTTAGGGCTAGTGGATGGGATAGGGTTAGAATAGGTGTTAAGGTTTGTGTTGGTAGAATGGAGGTTTAGGTTTAGGCTTAGGGTCAAGATTGCATTTTGGATCAGAATCGAGTGTATTTAGGCTTTGCGTTAGTGTTCAAATTGACGATTTAGTGTTAGCGTTTGAATCGAGCACATTTAGGGTTAGAGTTATGCTTAGAATTCAGTGCATTTAGGGTTAGCGGTAGGGTTAGGGTTAGGTTGAGGGTCAGGGTTAAAATCGAGAGCATTTAAGGATAGTGCTAGGGTTAGAGTTAGGTTTAGCGTTCGCTTTCGTAGAATCGAGGGTTAGGCTTAAGGTTAGGCTTAGGGTTAGGGTTGGGTTAGAATCAGGCATATTTTTAGTGGTCTGCTTTTCATCAGGGTATGGCTTAGAGTGCATTTAGGGGTAGGCGTAGGAGTAGGGTTTGTATTAGGGTTAAGGTTTGTGTTGGTAGAATCGAGGTTTAGGGTTAGGCTTAGGGTCAGGAATGGCTTTTGGGGTAGAGTCGAGTGCATTTAGAGTTAGGGATAGTGTTGAAATTGACGATTTAGTGTTTGGTTAGAATCGAGCACATTTAGGGTTAGAGTTTTGGTTAGAATTCGTTAGGGTTAGCGTTAGTGTAAGGGGTAGGGGTAGGGTTAGAGTGCATTTAGGGGTAGGGGTAGGGGTAGGGTTAGGATTAGGGTTAGGGTTTGTGTTGGTAGAATCAAAGTTTAGGGTTAGGCATAGGGTGAGAATTGCCTTTTGGGTTACAACTGAGTGCATTTAGAGTTAGGGTTAGTGTTGAGATTGACGATTTAGTGTTAGACTTAGAATCGAGCACATTAGGGTTAGAGTTATGGTTAGAATCCACTATATTTAAGCTTAGGGTTAGGGTTAAGTTTATTAGGGTCAGGATTAGAATCGAGAGCATTTCAGGATAGTGTTAGGGTTAGAGTTATGTTTAGGGTTAGGTTTTGTAGAATTGAGTGTTAGGGTTAGGGTTAGGGTTAGGGATAGAATCAAGCGCATTTTTAGCGTCAGGAGTTAGGTCAGGGTTAGGGTTAGAGTGCATATAGAGATAGGGATAAGAGTAGGGTTGGGATTAGGGTTAGGGTTTGTGTTGGTAGAATCGAGGTTTAGGGTTGGGCTTAGGGTCAGAATTGCCTTTAGGGTTAGAGTCGAGTGCATTTAAGGTTAGGCGTAGTGTTGAGATTGACGATTTAGTGTTAGGGTTATAATCGAGCACATTAGGGTTAGAGTTATGGTTAGAATCCAGTGCATTTAGGGTTAGCATTAGGGATAGAGTTAGGTTTATGTTTAGGGTGAGGGTTAGAATCGAGTGCATTTAAGGATAGTGTTAGGGTTAGAGTGAGGTATAGGGTTAGCTTTCGTCGAATCGAGGGTCAGTGTTAGGGTGAGGGTTAGGGTTAGGATTAAGTTTATGCTCAGGAGCATTTTTAGCGTTAGGGTTGGGGTTAGGGTCAGGGTTTGAGTGCATTTAGGGGTAGGGTAGGAGTTGGGTTAGGATTCGGGTTAGGGTTTGTGTTGGTAGAATCGAGGTTTTGGGTTAGGCTTAGGGTCAGGAGAGCATTTTGGGTCATAATTCAGAGCATTTGGGCTTAGGGTTCGTGTTGAAATTGATGATTTAGTTATAGCGTTAGAATCAGGCACATTTAGGGATAGAGTTATGATTAGAATTCAGTGCATTTGGGGTTAGGGTTAGGGTTAGGGTTAGGTTTAGGGTTAGGGTTAGAATTGAGAGCATTTAAGGATAGTACTAGGGTTAGACTTAGGTTTAGGGTTAGCTTTCGTAGAATCGAGGGTTAGGCTTATGGTTAGGCTTAGGGTGAGGGTTAGGGTTAGAATCAAGCACAGTTTTAGTGTTAGCGTTAGGGTGAGGGTTAGGGTGAAAGTGCTTTTAGGGCTAGTGGATGGGACAGGGTTAGGATAGGTGTTAAGGTTTGTGTTGGTAGAATCGAGGTTGAGGATTAGGCTTAGGGTCAGGATTGCCTTTTGGGTTAGAATCGAGTGCATATAAGGTTAGGGTTAGTGTTGAGATTGACGATTTAGTGTTAGGGTTATTATCGAGCACATTAGGGTTAGAGTTATGTTTAGAATCCAGTGCATTTAGGGTTAGGATTAGGGTTAGGGTTAGGGTTATGTTCAGGGTGAGGGTTAGAATCGAGTGCATTTAAGGATAGTGTTAGGGTTAGAGTTAGGTATAGGGTTAGCTTTCGTCGAATCGAGGGTCAGTGTTAGTGTGAGGGTTAGGGTTAGGATTAAGTTTAGGCTCAGGAGCATTTTTAGCGTTAGGGTTGGGGTTAGGGTGAGGGTTTGAGTGCATTTAGGGGTAGGGGAGGAGTTGGGTTAGGATTCGGGTTAGGGTTTGTGTTGGTAGAATCGAGGTTTTGGGTTAGGCTTAGTGTCAGGAGAGCATTTTGGGTCATAATTCAGAGCATTTGGGCTTAGGGTTCGTGTTGCAATTGATGATTTCGTTATAGCGCTCTAATCAGGCACATTTAGGGATAGAGTTATGATTAGTATTCAGTGCATTTAGGGTTAGGGTTAGGGATAGGTTTAGGGTCAGGGTCAGAATCGAGAGCATTTAAGGATAGTGGTAGGGTTAGACTTAGGTTTATTGTTAGCTTTCGTAGCATCGAGGGTTAGGCTTGGGGTTAGGCTTAGGGTGAGGGTTAGGGTTAGAATCAAGCACAGTTTTAGTGTTAGCGTTAGGGTGAGGGTTAGGGTTAAAGTGCTTTTAGGGCTAGTGGATGGGATAGGGTTAGAATAGGTGTTAAGGTTTGTGTTGGTACATCGAGGTTTAGGTTTAGGCTTAGGGTCAGGATTGCATTTTGGATCAGAATCGAGTGTATTTAGGCTTTGCGTTAGTGTTCAAATTGACGATTTAGTGCGAGGGTTTGAATCGAGCACATTTAGGGTTAGAGTTATGCTTAGAATTCAGTGCATTTAGGGTTAGCGTTAGGGTTAGGGTTAGGTTGAGGGTCATAGTTAAAATCGAAAGCATTTAAGGATAGTGCTAGGGTTAGAGTTAGGTTTAGCGTTCTCTTTCGTAGAGTGGAGCTTTAGGCTTAAGGTTAGGCTGAGGGTTAGGGTTAGGGTTAGAATCAGGCACATTTTTAGTGGTCTGCTTTTCATCAGGGTATGGCTTAGAGTGCATTTAGGGGTAGGCGTAGGAGTAGGGTTAGCATTAGGGTTAAGGTTTGTGTTGGTAGAATCGAGGTTTAGGGTTAGGCTTAGGGTCAGGAATGGATTTCGGGTTAGAGTCGAGTGCATTTAGGGTTAGGGATAGTGTTGAAATTGACTATTTAGTGTTTGGTTAGAATCGAGCACATTTAGGGTTAGAGTTTTGGTTAGAATTCGTTAGGGTTAGCGTTAGTGTAAGGGGTAGGGGTAGGGCTAGAGTGCATTTAGGGGTAGGGGTAGGGGTAGGGTTAGGATTAGGGTTAGGGTTTGTGTTGGTAGAATCGAAGTTTAGGGTTAGGCATAGGGTGAGGATTGCATTTTGGGTTACAACTGAGTGCATTTAGAGTTAGGGTTAGTGTTGAGATCGACGATTTAGTGTTAGACTTAGAATCGAGCACATTAGGGTTAGAGTTATGGTTAGAATCCACTATATTTAAGCTTAGGGTTAGGGTTAAGTTTATTAGGGTCAGGATTAGAATCGAGAGCATTTCACGATAGTGTTAGGGTTAGAGTTAGGTTTAGGGTTAGGTTTTGTAGAATTGAGTGTTAGGGTTAGGGTTAGGGTTAGGGATAGAATCAAGCGCACTTTTAGCGTCAGGAGTTAGGTCAGGGTTAGGGTTAGAGTGCATATAGAGATAGGGATAGGAGTAGGGTTGGGATTAGGGTTAGGGTTTGTGTTGGTAGAATCGAGGTTTAGGGTTAGGCTTAGGGTCAGGATTGCCTTTAGGGTTAGAGTGGAGTGCATTTAAGGTTAGGCTTAGTGTTGAGATTGACGATTTAGTGTTAGGGTTATAATCGAACACATTAGGGTTAGAGTTATGGTTAGAATCCAGTGCATTTAGGGTTAGGATTAGGGTTAGGGTTAGGGTTATGTTCAGGGTGAGGGTTAGAATCGAGTGCATTTCAGGATAGTGTTAGGGTGAGAGTTAGGTATAGGGTTAGCTTTCGTCGAATCGAGGGTCAGGGTTAGGGTGAGGGTTAGGGTTAGGATTAGGGTTAGAATCAGGAGCATTTTTAGCGTTAGGGTTGGGGTTAGGGTCAGGGTGTGAGTGCATTTAGGGGTAGGGGAGGAGTTGGATTAGGATTCGGGTTAGGGTTTGTGTTGGTAGAATCGAGGTTTTGGATTAGGCTTAGGGTCAGGAGAGCATTTTGGGTTATAATTCAGAGCATTTGGGCTTAGGGTTCGTGTTGAAATTGATGATTTAGTTATAGCGTTAGAATCAGGCACATTTAGGGATAGAGTTATGATTAGAATTCAGTGCATTTAGGGTTAGGGTTAGGGTTAGGTTTAGGGTCAGCGTTAGAATCGAGAGCATTTAAGGATAGTGCTAGGGTTAGAGTTAGGTTTAGGGTTAGCTTTCGTAGAATCGAGGGTTAGGCTTGGGGTTAGGCTTAGGGTGAGGGTTAGGGTTAGAATCAAGCACAGTTTTAGTGTTAGCGTTAGGGTGAGGGTTAGGGTTAAAGTGCTTTTAGGGCTAGTGGATGGGATAGGGTTAGAATAGGTGTTAAGGTTTGTGTTGTTAGAATGGAGGTTTAGGTTTAGGCTTAGGGTCAAGATTGCATTTTGGATCAGAATCGAGTGTATTTAGGCTTTGCGTTAGTGTTCAAATTGACGATTTAGTGTTAGGGTTTGAATCGAGCACATTTAGGGTTAGAGTTATGCTTAGAATTCAGTGCATTTAGGGTTAGCGGTAGGGTTAGGGTTAGGTTGAGGGTCAGGGTTAAAATCGAGAGCATTTAAGGATAGTGCTAGGGTTAGAGTTAGGTTTAGCGTTGGCTTTCGTAGAATCGAGGGTTAGGCTTAAGGTTAGGCTTAGGGTTAGGGTTGGGTTAGAATCAGGCATATTTTTAGTGGTCTGCTTTTCATCAGGGTATGGCTTAGAGTGCATTTAGGGGTAGGCGTAGGAGTAGGGTTTGTATTAGGGTTAAGGTTTGTGTTGGTAGAATCGAGGTTTAGGGTTAGGCTTAGGGTCAGGAATGGCTTTTGGGTTTGAGTCGAGTGCATTTAGAGTTAGGGATAGTGTTGAAATTGACGATTTAGTGTTTGGTTAGAATCGAGCACATTTAGGGTTAGAGTTTTGGTTAGAATTCGTTAGGGTTAGCGTTAGTGTAAGGGGTAGGGGTAGGGTTAGAGTGCATTTAGGGGTAGGGGTAGGGGTAGGGTTAGGATTAGGGTTAGGGTTTGTGTTGGTAGAATCAAAGTTTAGGGTTAGGCATAGGGTGAGAATTGCCTTTTGGGTTACAACTGAGTGCATTTAGAGTTAGGGTTAGTGTTGAGATTGACGATTTAGTGTTAGACTCGAGCACATTAGGGTTAGAGTTATGGTTAGAATCCACTATATTTAAGCTTAGGGTTAGGGTTAAGTTTATTAGGGTCAGGATTAGAATCGAGAGCATTTCAGGATAGTGTTAGGGTTAGAGTTAGGTTTAGGGTTAGGTTTTGTAGAATTGAGTGTTAGGGTTAGGGTTAGGGTTAGGGATAGAATCAAGCGCATTTTTAGCGTCAGGAGTTAGGTCAGGGTTAGGGTTAGAGTGCATATAGAGATAGGGATAGGAGTAGGGTTGGGATTAGGGTTAGGGTTTGTGTTGGTAGAATCGAGGTTTAGGGTTGGGCTTAGGGTCAGAATTGCCTTTAGGGTTAGAGTCGAGTGCATTTAAGGTTAGGCGTAGTGTTGAGATTGACGATTTAGTGTTAGGGTTATAATCGAGCACATTAGGGTTAGAGTTATGGTTAGAATCCAGTGCATTTAGGGTTAGCATTAGGGATAGGGTTAGGTTTATGTTTAGGGTGAGGGTTAGAATCGAGTGCATTTAAGGATAGTGTTAGGGTTAGAGTTAGGTATAGGGTTAGCTTTCGTCGAATCGAGGGTCAGTGTTAGGGTGAGGGTTAGGGTTAGGATTAGGGTTAGAATCAGGAGCATTTTTAGCGTTAGGGTTGGGGTTAGGGTCAGGGTTTGAGTGCATTTAGGGGTAGGGGAGGAGTTGGGTTAGGATTCGGGTTAGGGTTTGTGTTGGTAGAATCGAGGTTTTGGGTTAGGCTTAGGGTCAGGAGAGCATTTTGGGTCATAATTCAGAGCATTTGGGCTTAGGGTTCGTGTTGAAATTGATGATTTAGTTATAGCGTTAGAATCAGGCACATTTAGGGATAGAGTTATGATTAGAATTCAGTGCATTTGGGGTTAGGGTTAGGGTTAGGGTTAGGTTTAGGGTTAGGGTTAGAATTGAGAGCATTTAAGGATAGTACTAGGGTTAGACTTAGGTTTAGGGTTAGCTTTCGTAGAATCGAGGGTTAGGCTTATGGTTAGGCTTAGGGTGAGGGTTAGGGTTAAAATCAAGCACAGTTTTAGTGTTAGCGTTAGGGTGAGGGTTAGGGTGAAAGTGCTTTTAGGGCTAGTGGATGGGACAGGGTTAGGATAGGTGTTAAGGTTTGTGTTGGTAGAATCGAGGTTGAGGGTTAGGCTTAGGGTCAGGATTGCCTTTTGGGTTAGAATCGAGTGCATATAAGGTTAGGGTTAGTGTTGAGATTGACGATTTAGTGTTAGGGTTATTATCGAGCACATTAGGGTTAGAGTTATGTTTAGAATCCAGTGCATTTAGTGTTAGGATTAGGGTTAGGGTTAGGGTTATGTTCAGGGTGAGGGTTAGAATCGAGTGCATTTAAGGATAGTGTTAGGGTTAGAGTTAGGTATAGGGTTAGCTTTCGTCGAATCGAGGGTCAGTGTTAGGGTGAGGGTTAGGGTTAGGATTAAGTTTAGGCTCAGGAGCATTTTTAGCGTTAGGGTTGGGGTTAGGGTCAGGGTTTGAGTGCATTTAGGGGTAGGGGAGGAGTTGGGTTAGGATTCGGGTTAGGGTTTGTGTTGGTAGAATCGAGGTTTTGGGTTAGGCTTAGGGTCAGGAGAGCATTTTGGGTCATAATTCAGAGCATTTGGGCTTAGGGTTCGTGTTGCAATTGATGATTTCGTTATAGCGCTCTAATCAGGCACATTTAGGGATAGAGTTATGATTAGTATTCAGTGCATTTAGGGTTAGGGTTAGGGATAGGTTTAGGGTCAGGGTCAGAATCGAGAGGATTTAAGGATAGTGGTAGGGTTAGACTTAGGTTTAGGGTTAGCTTTCGTAGCATCGAGGGTTAGGCTTGGGGTTAGGCTTAGGGTGAGGGTTAGGGTTAGAATCAAGCACAGTTTTAGTGTTAGCGTTAGGGTGAGGGTTAGGGTTAAAGTGCTTTTAGGGCTAGTGGATGGGATAGGGTTAGAATAGGTGTTAAGGTTTGTGTTGGTACATCGAGGTTTCAGTTTAGGCTTAGGGTCAGGATTGCATTTTGGATCAGAATCGAGTGTATTTAGGCTTTGCGTTAGTGTTCAAATTGACGATTTAGTGCGAGGGTTTGAATCGAGCACATTTAGGGTTAGAGTTATGCTTAGAATTCAGTGCATTTAGGGTTAGCGTTAGGGTTAGGGTTAGGTTGAGGGTCAGGGTTAAAATCGAGAGCATTTAAGGATAGTGCTAGGGTTAGAGTTAGGTTTAGCGTTCTCTTTCGTAGAGTGGAGCTTTAGGCTTAAGGTTAGGCTGAGGGTTAGGGTTAGGGTTAGAATCAGGCACATTTTTAGTGGTCTGCTTTTCATCAGGGTATGGCTTAGAGTGCATTTAGGGGTAGGCGTAGGAGTAGGGTTAGCATTAGGGTTAAGGTTTGTGTTGGTAGAATCGAGGTTTAGGGTTAGGCTTAGGGTCAGGAATGGATTTCGGGTTAGAGTCGAGTGCATTTAGGGTTAGGGATAGTGTTGAAATTGACTATTTAGTGTTTGGTTAGAATCGAGCACATTTAGGGTTAGAGTTTTGGTTAGAATTCGTTAGGGTTAGCGTTAGTGTAAGGGGTAGGGGTAGGGCTAGAGTGCATTTAGGGGTAGGGGTAGGGGTAGGGTTAGGATTAGGGTTAGGGTTTGTGTTGGTAGAATCGAAGTTTAGGGTTAGGCATAGGGTGAGGATTGCATTTTGGGTTACAACTGAGTGCATTTAGAGTTAGGGTTAGTGTTGAGATCGACGATTTAGTGTTAGACTTAGAATCGAGCACATTAGGGTTAGAGTTATGGTTAGAATCCACTATATTTAAGCTTAGGGTTAGGGTTAAGTTTATTAGGGTCAGGATTAGAATCGAGAGCATTTCACGATAGTGTTAGGGTTAGAGTTAGGTTTAGGGTTAGGTTTTGTAGAATTGAGTGTTAGGGTTAGGGTTAGGGTTAGGGATAGAATCAAGCGCACTTTTAGCGTCAGGAGTTAGGTCAGGGTTAGGGTTAGAGTGCATATAGAGATAGGGATAGGAGTAGGGTTGGGATTAGGGTTAGGGTTTGTGTTGGTAGAATCGAGGTTTAGGGTTAGGCTTAGGGTCAGGATTGCCTTTAGGGTTAGAGTGGAGTGCATTTAAGGTTAGGCTTAGTGTTGAGATTGACGATTTAGTGTTAGGGTTATAATCGAGCACATTAGGGTTAGAGTTATGGTTAGAATCCAGTGCATTTAGGGTTAGCATTAGGGTTGGGGTTAGGGTTATGTTCAGGGTGAGGGTTAGAATCGAGTGCATTTAAGGATAGTGTTAGGGTTAGAGTTAGGTATAGGGTTAGCTTTCGTAGAATCGAGGGTCAGTGTTAGGGTGAGGGTTAGGGTTAGGATTAGGGTTAGCATCAGGAGCATTTTTCGCGTTAGGGTTGGGGTTAGGGTCAGGGTTTGAGTGCATTTAGGGGTAGGGGAGGAGTTGGGTTAGGATTCGGGTTAGGGTTTGTGTTGGTAGAATCGAGGTTTTGGGTTAGTCTTAGGGTCATGAGAGCATTTTGGGTCATAATTCAGAGCATTTGGGCTTAGGGTTCGTGTTGAAATTGATGATTTAGTTATATCGTTCGAATCAGGCACATTTAGGGATAGAGTTATGATTAGAATTCAGTGCATTTAGGTTTAGGGTTAGGGTTAGGGATAGGTTTAGGGTCAGGGTTAGAATCGAGAGCATTTAAGGATAGTGCTAGGGTTAGACTTAGGTTTAGGGTTAGCTTTCGTAGAATCGAGGGTTAGGCTTGGGGTTAGGCTTAGGGTGAGGGTTAGGGTTAGATTCAAGCACAGTTTTAGTGTTAGCGTTAGGGTGAGTGTTACGGTTAAAGTGCTTTTAGGGCTAGTGGATGGGATAGGGTTAGAATAGGTGTTAAGGTTTGTGTTGGTAGATCGAGGTTTAGGTTTAGGCTTAGGGTCAGGATTGCATTTTGGATCGGAATCGAGTGTATTTAGGCTTTGCGGTAGTGTTCAAATTGACGATTTAGTGCGAGGGTTTGAATCGAGCACATTTAGGGTTAGAGTTATGCTTAGAATTCAGTGCATTTAGGGTTAGCGTCAGGGTTAGGGTTAGGTTGAGGGTCAGGGTTAAAATCGAGAGCATTTAAGGATAGTGCTAGGGTTAGAGTTAGGTATAGCGTTCTCTTTCGTAGAGTGGAGCGTTAGGATTAAGGTTAGGCTGAGGGTTAGGGTTAGGGTTAGAATCAGGCACATTTTTAGTGGTCTGCTTTTCATCAGGGTATGGCTTAGAGTGCATTTAGGGTTAGGCGTAGGAGTAGGGTTAGTATTAGGGTTAAGGTTTGTGTTGGTAGAATCGAGGTTTAGGGTTAGGCTTAGGGTCAGGAATGGATTTTGGGTTAGAGTCGAGTGCATTTAGGGTTAGGGATAGTGTTGAAATGGAAGATTTAGTGTTTGGTTAGAATCGAGCACATTTAGGGTTAGAATTTTGGTTAGAATTCGTTAGGGTTAGCGTTAGTGTAAGGTGTAGGGGTAGGGTTAGAGTGCATTTAGGGGTAGGGGTAGGGGTAGGGTTAGGATTAGGGTTAGGGTTTGTGTTGGTAGAATCGAAGTTTAGGGTTAGGCGTAGGGTGAGGATTGCCTTTAGGGTTAGAGTCGAGTGCATTTAGGGTTAGGCTTAGTGTTGAGATTGACGATTTAGTGTTAGACTTAGAATCGAGCACATTAGGGTTAGAGTTATGGTTAGAATCCACTATATTTAAGCTTAGGGTTACGGTTAAGGTTATTAGGGTCAGGATTAGAATCGAGAGCATTTCAGGTTAGTGTTAGGGTTAGAGTTAGGTTTAGGGTTAGGTTTCGTAGAATTGAGGGTTAGGGTTAGGGTTAGGGTTAGGGATAGAATCAAGGGCATTTTTAGCGTCAGGATTTAGGTCAGGGTTAGGGTTAGAGTGCATATAGAGATAGGGATAGGAGTAGGATTGGGATTAGGGTTAGGGTTTGTGTTGGTAGAATAGAGGTTTAGGGTTAGGCTTAAGGTCAGGATTGCCTTTTGGGTTAGAGTCGAGTGCATTTAGGGTTAGGCTTAGTGTTGAGATTCACGATTTAGTGCTAGGGTTATAATCGAGCACATTAGGGTTAGAGTTATGGTTAGAATCCAGTGCATTTAGGGTTAGCATTAGGGATAGGGTTAGGTTTATGTTTAGGGTGAGGGTTAGAATCGAGTGCATTTAAGGATAGTGTTAGGGTTAGAGTTAGGTATAGGGTTAGCTTTCGTCGAATCGAGGGTCAGTGTTAGGGTGAGGGTTAGGGTTAGGATTAGGGTTAGAATCAGGAGCATTTTTAGCGTTAGGGTTGGGGTCAGGGTCAGGGTTTGAGTGCATTTAGGGGTAGGGGAGGAGTTGGGTTAGGATTCGGGTCAGGGTTTGTGTTGGTAGAATCGAGGTTTTGGGTTAGGCTTAGGGTCAGGAGAGCATTTTGGGTCATAATTCAGAGCATTTGGGCTTAGGGTTCGTGTTGAAATTGATGATTTAGTTATAGCGTTAAAATCAGGCACATTTAGGGATAGAGTTATGATTAGAATTCAGTGCATTTAGGGTTAGGGTTAGGGTTAGGGTTAGGTTTAGGGTCAGGGTTAAAATCGAGAGCATTTAAGGATAGTGCTAGGATTAGACTTGGGTTTAGCGTTCGCTTTCGTTGCATCGAGGGTTAGGCTTAAGGTTAGGCTTAGCCTTACGGTTAGGGTTAGAATCAGGCGCATTTTTAGTGTTCTGCTTTTCGTTAGGGTACGGCTTAGAGTGCATTTAGGGGTAGGGGTAGGAGTAGGGTTAGGATTAGGGTTAAGGTTTGTGTTGGTAGAATCGAGGTTTAGGGTTAGGCTTAGGGTCAGGAATGGCTTTTGGGTTAGAGTCGTGTGCATTTAGGGTTAGGGATAGTTTTGAAATTGTCGATTAAGTGTTTGGGTTAGAATCGAGCACATTTAGCGTTAGAGTTTTGGTTAGAATTTCTGAGGGTTAGTGTAAGGGGTAGGGGTAGGGTTAGAGTGCATTTAGGGATAAGGGTAGGGGTAGGGTTAGGATTAGGGTTAGGGTTTGTGTTGGTAGAATCGAAATTTACGGTTAGGCGTAGGTTGAGGATTGCCTTTTGGGTTTCAACTGAGTGCATTTAGAGTTAGGGTTCGTGTTGAGATTGACGATTTAGTGTTAGACTTAGAATGGAGCACATTAGGGTTAGAGTTATGGTTAGAATCCACTATATTTAAGCTTAGGGTTAGGGTTAAGTTTATTAGGGTCAGGATTAGAATCGAGAGCATTTCAGGGTAGTGTTAGGGTTAGAGTTAGGTTTAGGGTTAGGTTTTGTAGAATTGAGTCTTAGGGTTAGGGTTAGGGTTAGGGATAGAATCAAGCGCATTTTTAGCTTCGGGAGTTAGGTCAGGGTTAGGGTTAGAGTGCATATAGAGATAGGGATAGGAGTAGGGTTGGGATTAGGGTTAGGGTTTGTGTTGGTAGAATCGAGGTTTTAGGTTAGGCTTAGGGTCAGGAGAGCATTTTGGGTCATAATTCAGAGCATTTGGGCTTAGGGTTAGTATTGAAATTGATGATTTCGTTATAGCGTTCGAATCAGGCACATTTAGGGATAGAGTTATGATTAGAATTCAGTGCATTTAGAGTTAGGGTTAGGGTTAGGGTTATTGTTAGGTTTAGGGTCAGAGTTAGAATCGAGAGCATTAAGGGTAGTGCTAGGGTTAGAGTTAGGTTTAGGGTTAGCTTTCGTAGAATCGAGGGTCAGACTTAGGGTTAGGCTTAGGGTGAGTGTTAGGGTTAGAATCAAGCACAGCTTTAGTGTTAGCGTTAGGGTGAGGGTTAGGGTTAAAGTGCTTTTAGGGCTAGTGGAAGGGATAGGGTTAGGATTAGGGTTAAGGTTTGTGTTGGTAGAATCGAGGTTTAGGTTTATGCTTAGGGTCAGGATTGCATTTTGGATCAGAATCGAGTGTATTTAGGCTTTGGGTTAGTTTTCAAATTGACGATTTAGTGTTAGGGTTTGAATCGAGCACATTTAGGGTTAGAGTTATGCTTAGAATTCAGTGCATTTAGGGTTAGCGTTAGAGTTAGGGTTAGGTTGAGGGTCAGAGTTAAAATCGAGAGCATTTAAGGATAGTGGTAGGGTTAGAGTTAGGTTTAGCGTTCGCTTTCGTAGAATGGAGGGTTAGGCTTAAGGTTAGGCTTAGGGTTAGAGTTAGGGTTAGAATCAGGTACATTTTTAGTGGTCTACTTTTCATCAGGGTATGGCTTAGATTGCATTTAGGGTTAGGCGTAGGAGTAGGGTTACGATTAGGGTTAAGGTTTGTGTTGGTAGAATCGAGGTTTAGGTTTAGGCTTAGGGTCAGGAATGGCTTTTGGGTTAGAGTCGAGTGCATTTAGGCTTAGGGATAGTGTTGAAATTGACGATTGAGTGTTTGGGTTAGAATCGAGCACATTTAGGGTTAGAGTTTTGGTTAGAATTCGTTAGGGTTAGAGTTAGTGTTAGGGTTAGAGGTAGGGTTAGAGTGCATTTAGGGGTAGGGGTAGGGGTAGGGTTCGGATTAGGGTTAGGGTTTGTGTTGGTAGAATGGAAGTTTAGTGTTAGGCGTTGGGTGAGGATTGCCTTTTGGGTTACAACTGAGTGCATTTAGAGTTAGGGTTCGTGTTGAGATTGACGATTTAGTGTTAGACTTAGAATGGAGCACATTAGGGTTAGAGTTATGGTTAGAATCCACTATATTTAAGCTTAGGGTTAGGGTTAAGGCTATTAGGGTCAGGATGAGAATCGAGAGCATTTAAGGATAGTGTTAGGGTTAGAGTTAGGTTTAGGGTTAGGTTTCGTAGAATTGAGGGTTAGGGTTAGGGTTAGGGTTAGGGATAGAATCAAGCGCATTTTTAGTGTTAGGGGTTGGGTCAGGGTTAGGGTTAGAGTGCATATAGAGGTAGGGATAGGAGTAAGGTTGGGATTAGGGTTAGGGTTTGTGTTGGTAGAATCGAGGTTTAGGGTTAGGCTTAGGGTCAGAAATGGCTTTTGGGTCATAATTCAGAGCATTTGGGCTTAGGGTTCGTGTTGAAATTGATGATTTAGTTATAGCGTTAGAATCAGGCACATTTAGGGATAGAGTTATGATTAGAATTCAGTGCATTTAGGGTTAGGGTTAGGGTTAGGGTTAGGTTTAGGGTCAGGGTTAAAATCGAGAGCATTTAAGGATACTGCTAGGATTAGACTTAGGTTTAGCGTTCTCTTTCGTTGCATCGAGGGTTAGGCTTAAGGTTAGGCTTAGCCTTACGGTTAGGGTTAGAATCAGGCGCATTTTTAGTGTTCTGCTTTTCGTTAGGGTACGGCTTAGAGTGCATTTAGGGGTAGGGGTAGGAGTAGGGTTAGGATGAGGGTTAAGGTTTGTGTTGGTAGAATCGAGGTTTAGGGTTAGGCTTAGGGTCAGGATTGCCTTTAGGGTTAGAGTCGAGTGCATTTAGGGTTACGCTTAGTGTTGAGATTGACCATTTAGTGTTAGGGTTATAATCGAGCACATTAGGGTTAGAGTTATGGTTGGAATCCAGTGCATTTAGGGTTAGCATTAGGGATAGGGTTTGGTTTATGTTTAGGGTGAGGGTTAGAATCGAGTGCATTTAAGGATAGTGTTAGGGTTAGAGTTAGGTATAGGGTTAGCTTTCGTAGAATCGAGGGTCAGTGTTAGGGTGAGGGTTTAGGGTTAGGATTAGGGTTAGAATCAGGAGCATTTTTAGCGTTAGGGTTGGGGTTAGGGTCAGGGTTTGAGTGCATTTAGGGGTAGGGGAGGAGTTGGGTTAGGATTCGGGTTAGGGAGGGTTTGTGTTGGTAGAATCGAGGTTTTGCGTTAGGCTTACGGTCAGGAGAGCATTTTGGGTCATAATTCAGAGCATTTGGGGTTAGGGTTCGTGTTGAAATTTATTATTTAGTTATAGCTTTAGAATCAGGCACATTTAGGGATAGAGTTATGATTAGAATTCAGTGCATTTAGGGTTAGGTTTAGGGTTAGATTTAGTGTCAGGGTTAGAATCGAGAGGATTTAAGGATAGTGCTAGGGTTAGAGTTAGGTTTAGGGTTAGATTTCGTAGAATCGAGGGTTAGGCTTGGGGTTAGGCTTAGGGTGAGGTTTAGGGTTAGAATCAAGCACAGTTTTAGTGTTAGCGTTAGGGTGAGGGTTAGGGTTAAAGTGCTTTTAGGGCTAGTGGATGCGATAGGGTTAGAATAGGTATTAAGGTTTGTGTTGGTAGAACCGAGGTTTAGGGTTAGGCTTAGGGTCAGGATTGCATTTTGGATCAGAATCGAGTGTATTTAGGCTTTGCGTTAGTGTTCAAATTGACGATTTAGTGTTAGGGTTTGAATCGAGCACATTTAGGGTTAGAGTTATGGTTAGAATCCAGTGCATTTAGGGTTAGGATTAGGGTTAGGGTTAGTGTTATGTTCAGGGTGAGGGTTAGAATCGAGTGCATTTAAGGATAGTGTTAGGGTTAGAGTTAGGTATAGGGTTAGCTTTCGTAGAATCGAGGGTCAGTGTAAGGGTGAGGGTTAGGGTTAGGATTAGGGTTAGAATCAGGAGCATTTTTAGCGTTAGGGTTGGGGTTAGGGTCAGGGTTTGAGTGCATTAGGGGTAGGGGAGGAGTTGGGTTAGGATTCGGGTTAGGGTTTGTGTTGGTAGAATCGAGGTTTTGGGTTAGGCTTAGGGTCAGGAGAGCATTTTGGGTCATAATTCAGAGCATTTGGGCTTAGGGTTCGTGTTGAAATTGATGATTTAGTTATATCGTTCGAATCAGGCACATTTAGGGATAGAGTTATGATTAGAATTCAGTGCATTTAGGGTTAGGGTTAGGGTTAGGGTTAGGTTTAGGGTCAGGGTTAGAATCGAGAGCATTTAAGGATAGTGCTACGGTTAGAGTTAGGTTTAGGGTTAGCTTTCGTAGAATCGAGGGTTAGGCTTGGGGTTAGGCTTAGGGTGAGGGTTAGGGGTTAGAATCAAGCACAGTTTTAGTGTTAGCGTTATGGTGAGGGTTAGGGTTAAAGTGCTTTTAGGGCTAGTGGATGGGATAGGGTTAGAATAGGTGTTAAGGTTTGTGTTGGTAGATCGAGGTTTAGGTTTAGGCTTAGGGTCAGGATTGCATTTTGGATCAGAATCGAGTGTATTTAGGCTTTGCGTTAGTGTTCAAATTGAGGATTTAGTGCGAGGGTTTGAATCGAGCACATTTAGGGTTAGAGTTATGCTTAGAATTCAGTGCATTTAGGGTTAGCGTTAGGGTTAGGGTTAGGTTGAGGGTCAGGGTTAAAATCGAGAGCATTTAAGGATAGTGCTAGGGTTAGAGTTAGGTATAGCGTTCTCTTTCGTAGAGTGGAGCGTTAGGCTTAAGGTTAGGCTGCGGGTTAGGGTTAGGGTTAGAATCAGGCACATTTTTAGTGGTCTGCTTTTCATCAAGGTATGACTTAGAGTGCATTTAGGGGTAGGCGTAGGAGTAGGGTTACTATTAGGGTTAAGGTTTGTGTTGGTAGAATCGAGGTTTAGGGTTAGGCTTATGGTCAGGAATGGATTTTGGGTTAGAGTCGAGTGCATTTAGGGTTAGGGATAGTGTTGAAATTGACGATTTAGTGTTTGGGTAGAATCGAGCACATTTAGGGTTAGAGTTTTGGTTAGAATTCGTTAGGGCTAGGGTTAGTGTAAGGGGTAGGGGTAGGGTTAGAGTGCATTTAGGGGTAGTGTTAGGGGCAGGGTTAGGATTAGGGTTAGGGTTTGTGTTGGTAGAATCGAAGTTTAGGGTTAGGCTTAGGGTCATCACTGCCTTTTGGGTTAGAATCGAGTGCATTTAGGGTTAGGGTTAGCGTTGAAATTGACGATTTAAAGTTAGTGTTAGAATCAAGCACATTAGGATTTGAGTTATGGTTAGAATCCAGTGCCTTTAGGGTTAGAATTGGGTTAGGGTTAGGGTTATGTTTAGGGTGAGGGTTAGAATCGAGTGCATTTAAGGATAGTGTTAGGGTTAGAGTTAGTTATAGGGTTAGCCTTCGTAGAATCGAGGGTTAGTGTTAGGGTTAGGGTTAGGGTTAGGATTAGGGTTAGAATCAAGCGCATTTTTAGTGTTAGGTTTGGGGTTAGGGTTAGGGTTTGAGTGCATTTAGGGGTAGGTGAGGAGTTGGGTTAGGATTCGGGTTAGGGTTTGTGTTGGTAGAATCGAGGTTTTGGGTTAGGCTTGGGTCCAGAGAGCATATTCGGTCATAATTCAGAGCATTTAGGCTTAGGGTTAGTGTTGAAATTGATGATTTAGTTTTAGCGTTAGAACCAAGCACATTTAGGTATAGAGGTATGATTAGAATTCAGTGCATTTAGGGTTAGGGTTAAGGTTAGGGTTAGGTTTAGGGTCAGGGTTAGAATCGAGAGTATTAAGGATAGTGCTAGAGTTAGAGTTAGGTTCAAGGTTAGGTTTCGTAGAATTGAGGGGTTAGCGTTAGCGTTAGGGTCAGGATTGCCTTTTGCGTTAGAATGGAGTGCATTTAGGGTTAGCGTTAGTGTTGAGATTGAGGATTTAGTGTTAGGGTTATAATCGAGCACATTAGGGTTAGAGTTATGGTTAGAATCCACTGCATATAGGCTTAGTGTTAGGATTAGTGTTATTAGGGTCAGGATTAGAATCGAGAGCATTTAAGGATAGTGCTAGGGTTAGAGTTAGGTTTAGGGTTAGCTTTCGTAGAAGCGAGGGTTAGTCTTAGGGTTAGGCTTAGGGTGAGGGTTAGGGTTAGAATCAAGCACAGTTTTAGTGTTAGCGTTAGGGTGAGGGTTAGGGTTAAAGTGCTTTTATGGCTACTGGTAGGGTTAGGGTTAGGATTAGGGTTAAGGTTTGTGTTGGTAGATTCGAGGTTTAGGTTTAGGCTTAGGGTCAGGATTGCATTTTGGATCAGAATCGAGTGTATTTAGGCTTTGGCTTAGTGTTCAAATTGATGATTTAATGTTGGGGTTTGAATCGAGCACATTTAGGGTTAGAGTTCTGGTTAGAATTCGTTAGGGTTAGGGTTAGTGTTAGGGGTAGGGGTAGGGTTAGAGTGCATTGAGGGGTAGGGGTAGGGGTATGGTTAAGATTATGGTTAGGGTTTGTGTGGGTAGAATCGAGGTTTAGGGTTAGGCTTAGGGTCAGGATTGCCTTTTGGGTTAGAATCGAGTGCATTTAGGGTTAAGGTTAGTGTTGAGATTGACGATTTAGTGTTAGGCTTAGAATCGAGAACATTTAGGGTTAGAGTTATGGTTAGAATTCGCTAGGGTTAGGGTTAGGGTTAGGGGTAGCGGTAGGCTTAGAGTGCATATACAGTTAGGGATAGAAGTAGGGTTAGGATTAGTGTTAAGGTTTGTGTGGGTAGAATCGAGGTTTAGGTTTAAGCTTAGGGTCAGGATTGCATTTTGGATCATAATCGAGTGTATTTAGGCTTTGGCTTAGTGTTCAAATTGACGATTCAGTATTTGGGTTTGAATCGAGCACATTTAGGGTTATAGTTATGGTTGGAATTCAGTGCCTTTAGGGTTAGGGTTAGGGTTAGTGTTAGGGTTAGGATCAGGGTTAAAATCGAGAGCATTTAAGGGCAGTGCTAGGGTTGGAGTTAGGTTTAGCGTTCGCTTTCGTAGAATCGAAGGTTAGGCTTAAGGTTAGGCTTAAGGTTAGGGTTAGAGTTAGAATCAGGCGCATTTTTAGTGTTCTGGTTTTCGTTATGGTATGGCTTAGAGTGCATTAGGGGTAGGGGTAGGTGTGGGGTTAGGATTAGGGTTAAGGTTTGTGTTGGTAGCATCGAGGTTTAGGGTTAGGCTTAGGGTCAGAAATGGCTTTTGGGTTAGGATCCAGTGCATTTAGGCTTAGGGATGGTGTTGAAATTGACGATTTAGTGTTAGGGTTAGAATCGAGCACATTTAGGGTTAGAGTTTTGGTTAGAATTCCTTAGGGTTAGGGTTAGTGTTAGGGGTAGGGGTAGAGTTAGAGTGCATTGAGGGGTAAGGGTAGGGGTAGAATTAGGATTAGGGTTAGGGTTTGTGTGGGTAGAATCGACGTTTAGGTTTAGGCTTAGGGTCAGGATTGCCTTTTGGGTTAGAATCGAGTGCATTTGGGTTAGGGTTAGTGTTGAGATTGACGATTTAGTGTTACGCTTAGAATTGAGAACATTTAGGGTTAGAGTTTTGGTTAGAATTCGCTAGGGTTAGGGTTAGGGGTAGGGGTAGGGGTGGGGTTAGAGTGTATACAGAGGTAGGGATAGGAGTAAGGGTTAGGATTAGTGTTAAGGTTTGTGTGGGTAGAATCGAGGTTTAGGTTTAAGCTTAGGGTCAGGATTGCATTTTCGATCAGAATCGAGTGTATTTAGGCTTTGGCTTAGTGTTCAAGTTGAGGCATTTAGGGTTAGGGTTTGAATCGAGCACATTTAGGGTTAGAGTTATGGTTAGAATTTAGTGCTTTTAGGGTTAGGGTTAGGGTTAGTGTTAGGGTTAGGGTCAGGGTTAAAATCCAGAGCATTTAAGGATAGTGCTAGAGTTAGAGTTAGGTTTAGCGTTCGCTTTCGTAGAATCGAGGTTTAGGCTTATGGTAAGGCTTAGGGGTAGGGTTAGGGTTAGAATCAGGCGCATTTTTAGTGTTGTGGTTTTCGTCAGGGTATGGCTTAGAGTGTACTTAAGTGGTAGGGCTATGAGTAGAGTTAGGATTAGGGTTAAGGTTTCTGTTGTAGAATCGAGGTTTAGGGTTAGGCTTAGGGTCAGGAATGGCTTTTGGGTTAGAGTCGAGTGCATTCAGGGTTAGGGATAGTGTTGAAATTGATGATTTAGTGTTGGTTGGAATCGAGCACATTTAGGGTTAGAGTCATGGTTAGAATCCACTATATTTAAGCTTAGGGTTAGGGTTAGTTTTATTAGGGTCAGGATTAGAATCGAGAGCATTTAAGGATAGTGTTAGGGTTAGAGTTAGGTTTAGGGTTAGGTTTCGTAGAATTGAGGGTTAGGGTTAGGGTTAGGGATAGAATCAAGCGCATTTTTAGTGTTAGGGGTTGGGTCAGGGTTAGCGTTAGAGGGCATATAGAAGTAGGGATAGGAGTAGGGTTGGGATTAGGGTTAGGGTTTGTGTTGGTAGAATCGAGGTTTAGGGTTAGCCTTAGGGTCAGGATTGCCTTTTGGGTGAGAGTCGAGTGCATTTAGGGTTAGGCTTAGTGTTGAGATTGACGATTTAGTGTTAGGGTTATAATCGAGCACATTATGGTTAGAGTTATGGTTAGAATCCAGTGCATTTAGGGTTAGGATTAGGGATAGGGTTAGGTTTATGTTTAGGGTGAGGGTTAGAATCGGGTGCATTTAAGGATCGTGTTAGGGTTAGAGTTAGGTATAGGGTTAGCTTTCGTAGAATCGAGGGTCAGTGTTAGGGTGAGGGTTAGGGTTAGGATTAAGGTTAGAGTCAGGAGCATTTTTAGCGTTAGGGTTGGGCTTAGGGTCAGGGTTTGAGTGCATTTAGGGGTAGGGGAGGAGTTGGGTTAGGATTAGGGTTAGGGTTTGTGTTGGTAGAATCGAGGTTTTGGGTTAGGCTTAGGGTCACGAGAGCATTTTGGGTCATAATTCAGAGCATTTGGGCTTAGGGTTAGTGTTGAAATTGATGATATAGTTATAGCGTTAGAATCAGGCACATTTAGGGATAGAGTTATGATTAGAATTCAGTGCATTTAGGGTTAGGGTTAGGGTTAAGGTTAGGTTTAGGGTCAGGGTTAGAATGGAGAGCATTTAGGATAGTGCTAGGGTTAGAGTTAGGTTTATGGTTAGCTTTTGTAGAATCGAGGGTTAGAATTTGGTTTAGGCTTAGGGTGAGGGTTAGGGGTTAGAATCAAGCACAGTTTTAGTGTTAGCGTTAGGGTGAAGGTTAGGGTTAAAGTGCTTTTAGGGCTAGTGGTAGTGGTAGGGTTAGGATTAGGCTTAAGGTTTGTGTTGGTAGAATCGAGGTTTAGGTTTAGGCTTAGGGTCAGGATTGCATTTTGGATCAGAATCGAGTGTATTTTGGCTTTGGGTTAGTGGTCAAATTGACGATTTAGTGTTAGGGTTTGAATCGAGCACATTTAGGGTTAGAGTTATGGTTAGAATTCAGTGCATTTAGGGTTAAGGTTAAGGTTAGGGTTAGGTTTAGGGTCAGCGTTAGAATCGAGAGCATTAAGGATAGTGCTAGAGTTAGAGTTAGGTTTAGGATTAGGTTTCGTAGAGTTGAGGGTTAGGGTTAGCGTTAGGGTCAGGATTGCCTTTTGCGTTAGAATCGAGTGCATTTAGGGTTAGCGTTAGTGTTGAGATTGAGGATTTAGTGTTAGGGTTATAATCGAGCACATTAGGGTTAGAGTTATGGTTAGAATCCACTGCATTTAGGCTTAGGGTTAGGATTAGGGTTATTAGGGTCAGGATTAGAATCGAGAGCATTTAAGGATAGTGCTAGGGTTAGAGTTAGGTTTAGGGTTAGCTTTCGTAGAAGCGAGGGTTAGGCTTAGGGTTAGGCTTAGGGTGAGGGTTAGGGTTAGAATCAAGCACAGTTTTAGTGTTAGCGTTAGGGTGAGGGTTAGGGTTAAAGTGCTTTTAGGGCTACTGGTAGGGTTAGGGTTAGGATTAGGGTTAAGGTTTGTGTTGGTAGATTCGAAGTTTAGGTTTAGGCTTAGGGTCAGGATTGCATTTTGGATCAGAATCGAGTGTATTTAGGCTTTGGGTTAGTGTTCAAAATGATGATTTAATGTTGGGGTTTGAATCGAGCACATTAGGGTTAGAGTTCTGGTTAGAATTCGTTAGGGTTAGGGTTAGTGTGAGGGGTAGGGGTAGGGTTAGAGTGCATTGAGGGGTAGGGGTAGGGGTATGGTTAAGATTATGGTTAGGGTTTGTGTGGGTAGAATCGAGGTTTAGGGTTAGGCTTAGGGTCAGGATTGCCTTTTGGGTTAGAATCGAGTGCATTTAGGGTTAGGGTTAGTGTTGAGATTGACGATTTAGTGTTAGGCTTAGAATCGAGAACATTTAGGGTTAGAGTTATGGTTAGAATTCGCTAGGGTTAGGGTTAGGGTTAGGGTTAGGGGTAGGGTTAGAGTGCATATAGAGGTAGGGATAGGAGTAGGGTTAGGATTAGTGTTAAGGTTTGTGTGGGTAGAATCGAGGTTTAGGTTTAAGCTTAGGGTCTGGATTGCATTTTGCATCAGAATCGAGTGTATTTGGGCTTTGGCTTAGTGTTCAAATTGAGGCATTTACGGTTAGGGTTTGAATGGAGCACATTTAGGGTTAGAGTTATGGTTAGAATTCAGTGCCTTTAGGGTTAGGGTTAGGGTTAGTGTTAGGGTTAGGGTCAGGGTTAAAATCGAGAGCATTTAAGGGTAGTGCTAGGGTTAGAGTTAGGTTTAGCGTTCGCTTTCGTAGAATCCAAGGTTAGGCTTAAGGTTAGGCTTAAGGTTAGGGTTAGAGTTAGAACCAGGCGCATTTTTATTGTTCTGGTTTTCGTTAGGGTATGGCTTAGAGTGCATTAGGGGTAGGGGTAGGAGTGGGGTTAGGATTAGGGTTAAGGTTTGTGTTGGTAGCATCGAGGTTTAGGGTTAGGCTTAGGGTCAGAAATGGCTTATGTGTTAGCATCCAGTGCATTTAGGCTTAGGGATGGTGTTGAAATTGACGATTTAGTGTTAGGGTTAGAATCGAGCACATTTAGGGTTAGAGTTTTGGTTAGAATTCCTTAGGGTTAGGGTTAGTGTTAGGGGTAGGGGTAGGGTTAGAGTGCATTGAGGGGTAAGGGTAGGGGTAGAATTAGGATTAGGGTTAGGGTTTGTGTGGGTAGAATCGAGGTTTAGGTTTAGGCTTAGGGTCAGGAATGGCTTTTGGGTTAGAGTCGAGTGCATTCAGGGTTAGGGATAGTGTTGAAATTGACGATTTAGTGTTTGGTTGGAATCGAGCACATTTAGGGTTAGAGTTATGATTAGAATCCACTATATTTAAGCTTAGGGTTAGGGTTAGGGTTATTAGGGTCAGGATTAGAATCGAGAGCATTTAAGGATAGTGTTAGGGTTAGAGTTAGGTTTAGGGTTAGGCTTCGTAGAATTGAGGGTTAGGGTTAGGTTTAGGGATAGAATCAAGCGCATTTTTAGTGTTAGGGGTTGGGTCAGGGTTAGAGTTAGAGGGCATATAGAGGTAGGGATAGGAGTAGGGTTGGGATTAGGGTTAGGGTTTGTGTTGGTAGAATCGAGGTTTAGGGTTAGGCTTAGGGTCAGGATTGCCTTTTGGGTGAGAGTCGAGTTCATTTGGGTTAGGGTTAGTGTTGAGATTGACGATTTAGTGTTAGGCTTAGAAACGAGACCATTTAGGGTTAGAGTTATGGTTAGAATTCTCTAGGGTTAGGGTTAGGGTTAGGGGTAGGGGTGGGGTTAAAGTGCATATAGAGGTAGGGATAGGAGTAGGGTTAGGATTAGGGTTCAGGTTTATGTGGGTAGAATCGAGGATTAGCTTTAAGCTTAGGGTCAGGATTGCATTTTGGATCAGAATCGAGTGTATTTAGGCTTGGCTTAGTGTTCAAATTGAGGCATTTAGGGTTAGGGTTTGAATGGAGCACATTTAGGGATAGAGTTATGTTTAGAATTTAGTGCCTTTAGGGTTAGCGTTAGTGTTAGGGTTAGGTTTAGGGTCAGGGTTAAAATCGAGAGCATTTAAGGATAGTGCTAGGGTTAGACTTAGGTTTAGCGTTCGCTTTCGTAGCATCAAGGATTAGGCTAAAGTTTAGGCTTAGGCTTAGGGTTAGGGTTAGAAAAAGGCGCATTTTTAGTGTTCTGGTTCTCGTTAGGGTACGGCTTAGAGTGCATTTAGGGGCAGGCGTAGGAGTAGGGTTAGGATTAGGGTTAAGGTTTGTGTTGGTAGAATCGAGGTTTAGGGTTAGGCTTAGGGTCAGGAATGGCTTTTGGGTAAGAGTCGAGTGCATTTAGGGTTAGGATAGTGTTGAAATTGACGATTTAGTGTTTGGTTAGAATCGCGCACATTTAGGGTTAGAGGTTTGGTTAGAATTCCTTAGAGTTAGGGTTAGTGTAAGGGGTAAGGGTAGGGTTAGAGTGCATTTAGGGGTAGGGATTAGGGTTAGGGTTTGTGTTGGTAGAATCGAAGTTTAGGGTTAGGCGTAGGGTGAGGATTGCCTTTTGGGTTACAACTGAGTGCATTTAGAGTTAGGGTTAGTGTTGAGATTGACGATTTAGTGTTAGACTTAGAATCGGCACAGTAGGGTTAGAGTTATGGTTGGAATTCACTATATTTAAGTTTAGGGTTAGAGTTAGGGTTAGTACAGTCAGGATTAGAATCGAGAGCATTTAAAGATAATGTTAGGGTTAGAGTTAGGTTTAGGGTTAGGTTTCGTAGAATTGAGGGTTAGGGTTAGGATTAGGGTTAGTGTTAGGGATAGAATCAAGCACATTTTCAGTGTTAGGGGTTGGGTCAGGGTTAGGGTTAGAGTGCATACAGAGGTAGGGATAGGAGTAGGGTTGGGATTAGGGTTAGGGTTTGTGTTGGTAGAATCCAGGTTTAGGGTTGGGCTTAGGGTCAGGATTGCCTTAGGGTTAGAGTCGAGTGCATTTAGTGTTAGGCTTAGTGTTGAGATTGACGATTTAGTGTTAGACTTAGAATCGGGCACAGTAGGGTTAGAGTTACGGTTAGAATCCACTATATTTAAGCTTAGGGTTAGGGTTAGGGTTAGTACGGTCAGGATTAGAATCGAGAGCATTTAAGGATAGTGTTAGGGTTAGAGTTAGGTTTAGGGTTAGGTTTCGTAGAATTGAGGGTTAGGGTTAGGATTAGGGTTAGTGTTAGGGATAGAATCAAGCGCATTTTTCAGTGTTAGGGGTTGGGTCAGGGTTAGGGTTAGAGTGCATACAGAGGTAGGATAGGAGTAGGGTTGGGATTAGGGTTAGGGTTTGTGTTGGTAGAATCGAGGTTTAGGGTTAGGCTTAGGGTCAGGATTACCTTTAGGGTTATTGTCGAGTGCATTTAGTGTTAGGCTTAGTGTTGAGATTGACGATTTAGTGTTAGGGTTATAATTGAGCACATTAGGGTTAGAGTTATGGTTAGAATCCAGGGCATTTATGGTTAGGATTACGGATAGGGTTAGGTTTATGTTTAGGGTGAAGGTTAGAATAGAGTGCATTTAAGGACAGTGTTAGGGTTAGAGTTAGGTATAGGCTTAGCTTTCGTAGAATCGAGGGTCAGTGTTAGGGTGAGGGTGAGGGTTAGGATTAGGGTTGGAATCAGGAGCATTTTAGCGTTAGGGTTGGGGTTAGGGTGAGGGTTTGAGTGCATTTAGGGGTAGGGGAGGAGTTGGGTTAGGATTAGGGTTAGGGTTTGTGTTGGTAGAATCGAGTTTTGGGTTAGGCTTAGGGTCAGGAGAGCATTTTGGGTCATAATTCAGAGCATTTGGGCTTCGGGTTACTGTTGAAATTGAAGATTTGGTTATAGCGTTAGAATCAGGCACATTTAGGGATAGAGTTATGATTAGAATTCAGTGCATTTAGGTTAGTGTTAGGGTTAGGGTTAAGTTTAGGGTCAGGGTTAGAATCGAGAGCATTAAGGATAGTGCTAGGGTTAGAGTTAGGTATAGGGTTAGCTTTCGTAGAATCGAGGGTTAGGCTTAGGGTTAGGCTTAGGGTGAGGGTTAGGGTTGGAATCAAGCACAGTTTTAGTGTTAGCGTTAGGGTGAGGATTAGGGTTAAGTGCTTTTAGGGCTAGTGGAAGGGATAGGCTTAGGATTAGGGATAAGGTTTGTGTTGGTAGAATCGAGGTTAAGGTTTAGGCTTAGGGTCAGGATTGCATTTTGGATCAGAATCGAGTGTATTTAGGCTTTGGGTTAGTGTTCAAACTGACGATTTAGTGTTGGGGTTTGAATCGAGCACATATAGGGTTAGAGTTATGTTTAGATTTCAGTGCATTTATTGTTAGCGTTAGGGTTAGGGGCAGGTTGAGGGTCAGGGTTAAAATCGAGAGCGTTTAAGGATAGTGCTAGGGTTAGAGTTAGGTTTAGCTTTCGTTTTCGTAGAATCGAGGGTTAGGCTTAAGTTAGGCTTAGGGTGAGGGTTAGGGTTAGAATCAGGCACATTTTTAGTGGTCTGCTTTTCATCAGGGTATGGCTTAGTGTGCATTTAGGGGTAGGCGTAGGTGTAATGTTAGGATTAGGGTTAAGGTTTGTGTTGGTAGATCGAGGTTTAGGGTTAGACTTAGGGTCCGGAATGGATCTTGGGTTAGAGTCGAGTGCATTAGGGTTAGGGATAGTGTTGAAATTGACGATTTAGTGTTTGGGTTAGAATCGAGCACATTTAGGGTTAGAGTTTGGTTAGAATTAGTTAGGGTTAGGGTTAGTGTAAGGGGTAGGGATAGGGTTAGAGTGCATTTAGGGGTAGGGTTAGGGGTAGGGTTAGGATTAGGGTTAGGGTTTGTGTTGGTAGAATCGAAGTTTAGGGTTAGGCGTTGGGTGAGGATTGCCTTTTGGGTTACATCTGACTGCATTTAGAGTTAGGGTTAGTGTTGAGATTGACGATTTAGTGTTAGACTTAGAATCGAGCACATTAGGTTAGAGTTATGGTTAGAATCCACTATATTTAAGCTTAGGGTTATGGTTAGGGTTATTAGGGTCAGGATTAGAATCGAGAGCATTTAAGGATAGTGTTAGGGTTAGAGTTAGGTTTAGGGTTAGGTTTCGTAGAATGGAGGGTTAGGGTTAGGATTAGGGTTAGGGTTATTGATAGAATCAAGAGCATTTTTAGTTTTAGGTGTTGGGTCAGGGTTAGGGTTTGAGTGCATATAGAGGTAGGGATAGGAGTAGGGTTGGATTAGGGTTAGGGTTTGTGTTGGTAGAATCGAGGTTTAGCGTTAGGCTTAGGGTCAGGATTGTCTTTTGGGTTAGAGTGGAGTGCATTTTGGGTTAAGCTAAGTATTGAGATTGACGATTTAGTGTTAGGGTTATAATCGATCACATTAGGGTTATAGTTATGGTTAGAATCCACTGCATTTAGGCTTAGGGTTAGGGTTAGGGTTATTAGGGTCAGCATTAGAATCGAGAGCATTTACGGATAGTGTTAGGGTTAGAGTTAGGTTTAGGGTTAGGTTCATAGAATTGAGGGTTAGGGTTAGGGTTAGAATCAAGCGCATTTTAGTGTTAGTTGTTGGGTTAGGGTTAGGATTAGAGTGCATATAGATTTAAGGATAGGAGGAGGTTTAGGATTAGGGTTAGGGTTTGTGTTGGTAGAATCGAGGTTTAGGGTTAGGCTTAGGGTCAGGATTGCATTTTGGATCAGAATCGAGTGTACTTAGGCTTTGGGTTAGTGTTCAAATTGACGATTTAGTGTTAGGGTTTGAAACGAGCACATATAGGGTTAGAGTTATGTTTAGAATTCAGTGCATTTATTGTTAGCGTTAGGGTTAGGGACAGGTTGAGGGTTAGGGTTAAAATCGAGAGCGTTTAAGGATAGTGCTAGGGTTAGAGTTAGATTTAGCGTTCGTTTTCGTAGAATCGAGGGTTAAGCTGAAGGTTAGGCTTAGGGTGAGGGTTAGGGTTAGAATCAGGCACATTTTTAGTGGTCTGCTTTTCATCAGGGTATGGCTTAGAGTGCATTTAGGGTAGGCGTAGGTGTAATGTTAGGATTAGGGTTAAGGTTTGTGTTGGTAGAATCGAGGTTTAGGGTTAGGCTTAGGGTCCGGAATGGATTTTGGGTTAGAGTTGAGTGCATTTAGGGTTAGGGATAGTGTTGAAATTGACGATTTAGTGTTTGGGTTAGAATGGAGCCCAATTGAGGTTAGAGTTTTGGTTAGAATTCGTTAGGGTTAGGGTTAGTGTAAGGGGTAGGGCTAGGGTTAGAGTGCATTTAGTGTCGGGGTAGGGTAGGGTTAGGATTAGGGTTAGGGTTTGTGTTGGTAGAATCGAAGTTTAGGGTTAGGCGTAGGGTGA
>NW_027325302.1:0-37859 GCF_028372415.1 Notamacropus eugenii | reverse complement strand
CTACGAAGGCTAACCCTATACCTAACTCTAACCCTAACACTATCCTTAAATGCACTCGATTCTAACCCTCACCCTAAACATAACCCTAAGCCTAACCCTAATCCTAACCCTAAATGCAGTGGATTCTAACCATAACTCTAACCCTAATGTGCTCGATTATAACCCTAACACTAAATCATCAATCTCAACATTAAGCCTAACCCTAAATGCTCTCAACTCTAACCCAAAAGGCAATCCTGACCCTAAGCCTAACCCTAAACCTCGATTCTACCAACACAAACCCTAACCCGAATCCTAACCCTACTCCTATCCCTACCTCTATATGCACTCTAACCCTAACCCTAACCCAACCCCTAACACTAAAAATGCACTTGATTCTAACCCTAATCCTAACCCTAACCCTCACCCTAACACTGACCTTCGATTCTACGAAAGCTCACCCTATACCTAACTCTAACCCTAACACTATCCTTAAATGCACTCGATTCTAACCCTCACCCTAAACATAACCCTGACCCTAACCCTAATTCTAACCCTAAATTCACTGGATTCTAACCATCACTCTAACCCGAAATGAGCTCGATTCTAACCTTAACACTAAATCGACAATTTCAACACTATCCCTAAGCCTAAGTGCACTGGATTCTAACCCAAAAGCCATTCCTGACCCTAAGCCTAACCCTAAACCTCGATTCTACCAACACAAACCTTAACCTTAATCCTAACCCTACCCCTACCACTAGCCCTAAAAGCACTTTATCCCTAACCCTCACCCTAACGCTAACACTAAAACTGTGCTTGATGCTAACCGTAACCCTCACCCTAAGGCTAACCCTCGATTCTACGAAAGCTAACCCTAAACCTAACTCGAACCCTAGCACTATCTTTAAATGCTCTCGATTCTAACCCTCACCCTAAACCTAACCCTAACCCTAAACCTAACCCTAATCCTAACAATAAATGCACTGAATTCTAATCATAACTCTATCCCTAAATGTGCTTGGTTCTAACGCTAAAACTAAATCATCAATTTCAACTCTAACCCTAAGCCTAAATGCTCTGAATTATGACCCAAAATGCTCTCCTGACCCTAAGCCTCACCCAAAACCTCGAGTCTACCAACACAAACCCTAACCCTAATCCTAATCCTATCGCTACCCCTACCTCTAAATGCTCTCTAACCCTAACACTAACCCTAACCCTAACACTAAAAAGGCGCGTGATTCTAACCCCTACCCTACCCCTACCCCTACCCCTAACCCTAGCGAATTGTAACCATAACTCTAACCCTAAATGTTCTCGATTCTAACCCTAACACTAAATCGTCAATCTCATCACTAACTCTAACCTGGAATGCACTCGATTCTAACCCAAAATGCAATCCGGACCCTACGCCTAACCCTAAATCTCGATTCTACCACCAGAAACCGTAACCCCCCCCCCCCCTAATCCTAACCCTACTCCTACCCCTACCCCTGAATGCACTCTAATCGTAAGCCTACCCCAACCCTAATACTAAAAATGCGCTTGATTCTAAACCGAACCCGAACCCTAACCCTAACCCTAACCCTCGATTCTACGAAACCTCACCCTAAACCTAACTCTAACACTAACACGATTCTTAAATACTCTCGATTCAAACCCTGACCCTAATAACTCTTACCCTACCCCTAACCCTAACCCTAACCCTAAATGCACTGAATTCTAACCATAACTATATCCCTAAATGTGCTTGATTCTAACGCTCAAACTAAATCATCAATTTCAACAGTAACCCTAAGCCTAAATGCTCTGAATTATGACCCAAAATGCTCTCCTGACCCTAAGCCTAAGCCAAAACCTCGATTCTACCAACACAAACCCTAACCCGAATCCTAACCCAACTCCTCCCCTACCCCTAAATGCACTCAAACCCTAACCCTAACCCCAACCCTAACACTAAAAATGCGCTTGATTCTAACCCTAATCCTAACCCTAACCCTAACCCTAACATTAACCCTCGATTCTACGAAGGCTAACCCTATACCTAACTCTAACCCTAACACTATCCTTAAATGCACTCGATTCTAACCCTCACCCTAAACATAACCCTAAGCCTAACCCTAATCCTAACCCTAAATGCAGTGGATTCTAACCATAACTCTAACCCTAATGTGCTCGATTATAACCCTAACACTAAATCATCAATCTCAACATTAAGCCTAACCCTAAATGCTCTCAACTCTAACCCAAAAGGCAATCCTGACCCTAAGCCTAACCCTAAACCTCGATTCTACCAACACAAACCCTAACCCGAATCCTAACCCTACTCCTATCCCTACCTCTATATGCACTCTAACCCTAACCCTAACCCAACCCCTAACACTAAAAATGCACTTGATTCTAACCCTAATCCTAACCCTAACCCTCACCCTAACACTGACCTTCGATTCTACGAAAGCTAACCCTATACCTAACTCTAACCCTAACACTATCCTTAAATGCACTCGATTCTAACCCTCACCCTAAACATAACCCTGACCCTAACCCTAATTCTAACCCTAAATGCACTGGATTCTAACCATCACTCTAACCCGAAATGAGCTCGATTCTAACCCTAACACTAAATCGACAATTTCAACACTATCCCTAAGCCTAAGTGCACTGGATTCTAACCCAAAAGCCATTCCTGACCCTAAGCCTAACCCTAAACCTCGATTCTACCAACACAAACCTTAACCCTAATCCTAACCCTACCCCTACCACTAGCCCTAAAAGCACTTTATCCCTAACCCCTCACCCTAACGCTAACACTAAAACTGTGCTTGATGCTAACCGTAACCCTCACCCTAAGGCTAACCCTCGATTCTACGAAAGCTAACCCTAAACCTAACTCGAACCCTAGCACTATCTTTAAATGCTCTCGATTCTAACCCTCACCCTAAACCTAACCCTAACCCTAAACCTAACCCTAATCCTAACAATAAATGCACTGAATTCTAATCATAACTCTATCCCTAAATGTGCTTGGTTCTAACGCTAAAACTAAATCATCAATTTCAACTCTAACCCTAAGCCTAAATGCTCTGAATTATGACCCAAAATGCTCTCCTGACCCTAAGCCTCACCCAAAACCTCGAGTCTACCAACACAAACCCTAACCCTAATCCTAATCCTATCGCTACCCCTACCTCTAAATGCTCTCTAACCCTAACACTAACCCTAACCCTAACACTAAAAAGGCGCGTGATTCTAACCCCTACCCTACCCCTACCCCTACCCCTAACCCTAGCGAATTGTAACCATAACTCTAACTCTAAATGTTCTCGATTCTAACCCTAACACTAAATCGTCAATCTCATCACTAACTCTAACCTGGAATGCACTCGATTCTAACCCAAAATGCAATCCGGACCCTACGCCTAACCCTAAATCTCGATTCTACCACCAGAAACCGTAACCCTAATCCTAACCCTATTCCTACCCCTACCCCTGAATGCACTCTAATTGTAAGCCTACCCCAACCTTAATACTAAAAATGCGCTTGATTCTAAACCGAACCCGAACCCTAACCCTAACCCTAACCCTCGATTCTACGAAACCTCACCCTAAACCTAACTCTAACACTAACACGATTCTTAAATACTCTCGATTCAAACCCTGACCCTAATAACTCTTACCCTACCCCTAACCCTAACCCTAACCCTAAATGCACTGAATTCTAACCATAACTATATCCCTAAATGTGCTTGATTCTAACGCTGAAACTAAATCATCAATTTCAACAGTAACCCTAAGCCTAAATGCTCTGAATTATGACCCAAAATGCTTTCCTGACCCTAAGCCTAAGCCAAAACCTCGATTCTACCAACACAAACCCTAACCCTAATCCTAACCCAACTCCTCCCCTACCCCTAAATGCACTCAAACCCTAACCCTAACCCCAACCCTAACACTAAAAATGCGCTTGATTCTAACCCTAATCCTAACCCTAACCTTAACCCTAACATTAACCCTCGATTCTACGAAGGCTAACCCTATACCTAACTCTAACCCTAACACTATCCTTAAATGCACTCGATTCTAACCCTCACCCTAAACATAACCCTAAGCCTAACCCTAATCCTAACCCTAAATGCAGTGGATTCTAACCATAACTCTAACCCTAATGTGCTCGATTATAACCCTAACACTAAATCATCAATCTCAACATTAAGCCTAACCCTAAATGCTCTCAACTCTAACCCAAAAGGCAATCCTGACCCTAAGCCTAACCCTAAACCTCGATTCTACCAACACAAACCCTAACCCGAATCCTAACCCTACTCCTATCCCTACCTCTATATGCACTCTAACCCTAACCCTAACCCAACCCCTAACACTAAAAATGCACTTGATTCTAACCCTAATCCTAACCCTAACCCTCACCCTAACACTGACCTTCGATTCTACGAAAGCTAACCCTATACCTAACTCTAACCCTAACACTATCCTTAAATGCACTCGATTCTAACCCTCACCCTAAACATAACCCTGACCCTAACCCTAATTCTAACCCTAAATGCACTGGATTCTAACCATCACTCTAACCCGAAATGAGCTCGATTCTAACCCTAACACTAAATCGACAATTTCAACACTATCCCTAAGCCTAAGTGCACTGGATTCTAACCCAAAAGCCATTCCTGACCCTAAGCCTAACCCTAAACCTCGATTCTACCAACACAAACCTTAACCCTAATCCTAACCCTACCCCTACCACTAGCCCTAAAAGCACTTTATCCCTAACCCTCACCCTAACGCTAACACTAAAACTGTGCTTGATGCTAACCGTAACCCTCACCCTAAGGCTAACCCTCGATTCTACGAAAGCTAACCCTAAACCTAACTCGAACCCTAGCACTATCTTTAAATGCTCTCGATTCTAACCCTCACCCTAAACCTAACCCTAACCCTAAACCTAACCCTAATCCTAACAATAAATGCACTGAATTCTAATCATAACTCTATCCCTAAATGTGCTTGGTTCTAACGCTAAAACTAAATCATCAATTTCAACTCTAACCCTAAGCCTAAATGCTCTGAATTATGGCCCAAAATGCTCTCCTGACCCTAAGCCTCACCCAAAACCTCGAGTCTACCAACACAAACCCTAACCCTAATCCTAATCCTATCGCTACCCCTACCTCTAAATGCTCTCTAACCCTAACACTAACCCTAACCCTAACACTAAAAAGGCGCGTGATTCTAACCCCTACCCTACCCCTACCCCTACCCCTAACCCTAGCGAATTGTAACCATAACTCTAACCCTAAATGTTCTCGATTCTAACCCTAACACTAAATCGTCAATCTCATCACTAACTCTAACCTGGAATGCACTCGATTCTAACCCAAAATGCAATCCGGACCCTACGCCTAACCCTAAATCTCGATTCTACCACCAGAAACCGTAACCCTAATCCTAACCCTACTCCTACCCCTACCCCTGAATGCACTCTAATCCTAAGCCTACCCCAACCCTAATACTAAAAATGCGCTTGATTCTAAACCGAACCCGAACCCTAACCCTAACCCTAACCCTCGATTCTACGAAACCTCACCCTAAACCTAACTCTAACACTAACACGATTCTTAAATACTCTCGATTCAAACCCTGACCCTAATAACTCTTACCCTACCCCTAACCCTAACCCTAACCCTAAATGCACTGAATTCTAACCATAACTATATCCCTAAATGTGCTTGATTCTAACGCTGAAACTAAATCATCAATTTCAACAGTAACCCTAAGCCTAAATGCTCTGAATTATGACCCAAAATGCTCTCCTGACCCTAAGCCTAAGCCAAAACCTCGATTCTACCAACACAAACCCTAACCCGAATCCTAACCCAACTCCTCCCCTACCCCTAAATGCACTCAAACCCTAACCCTAACCCCAACCCTAACACTAAAAATGCGCTTGATTCTAACCCTAATCCTAACCCTAACCCTAACCCTAACATTAACCCTCGATTCTACGAAGGCTAACCCTATACCTAACTCTAACCCTAACACTATCCTTAAATGCACTCGATTCTAACCCTCACCCTAAACATAACCCTAAGCCTAACCCTAATCCTAACCCTAAATGCAGTGGATTCTAACCATAACTCTAACCCTAATGTGCTCGATTATAACCCTAACACTAAATCATCAATCTCAACATTAAGCCTAACCCTAAATGCTCTCAACTCTAACCCAAAAGGCAATCCTGACCCTAAGCCTAACCCTAAACCTCGATTCTACCAACACAAACCCTAACCCGAATCCTAACCCTACTCCTATCCCTACCTCTATATGCACTCTAACCCTAACCCTAACCCAACCCCTAACACTAAAAATGCACTTGATTCTAACCCTAATCCTAACCCTAACCCTCACCCTAACACTGACCTTCGATTCTACGAAAGCTAACCCTATACCTAACTCTAACCCTAACACTATCCTTAAATGCACGCGATTCTAACCCTCACCCTAAACATAACCCTGACCCTAACCCTAATTCTAACCCTAAATGCACTGGATTCTAACCATCACTCTAACCCGAAATGAGCTCGATTCTAACCCTAACACTAAATCGACAATTTCAACACTATCCCTAAGCCTAAGTGCACTGGATTCTAACCCAAAAGCCATTCCTGACCCTAAGCCTAACCCTAAACCTCGATTCTACCAACACAAACCTTAACCCTAATCCTAACCCTACCCCTACCACTAGCCCTAAAAGCACTTTATCCCTAACCCTCACCCTAACGCTAACACTAAAACTGTGCTTGATGCTAACCGTAACCCTCACCCTAAGGCTAACCCTCGATTCTACGAAAGCTAACCCTAAACCTAACTCGAACCCTAGCACTATCTTTAAATGCTCTCGATTCTAACCCTCACCCTAAACCTAACCCTAACCCTAAACCTAACCCTAATCCTAACAATAAATGCACTGAATTCTAATCATAACTCTATCCCTAAATGTGCTTGGTTCTAACGCTAAAACTAAATCATCAATTTCAACTCTAACCCTAAGCCTAAATGCTCTGAATTATGGCCCAAAATGCTCTCCTGACCCTAAGCCTCACCCAAAACCTCGAGTCTACCAACACAAACCCTAACCCTAATCCTAATCCTATCGCTACCCCTACCTCTAAGTGCTCTCTAACCCTAACACTAACCCTAACCCTAACACTAAAAAGGCGCGTGATTCTAACCCCTACCCTACCCCTACCCCTACCCCTAACCCTAGCGAATTGTAACCATAACTCTAACCCTAAATGTTCTCGATTCTAACCCTAACACTAAATCGTCAATCTCATCACTAACTCTAACCTGGAATGCACTCGATTCTAACCCAAAATGCAATCCGGACCCTACGCCTAACCCTAAATCTCGATTCTACCACCAGAAACCGTAACCCTAATCCTAACCCTACTCCTACCCCTACCCCTGAATGCACTCTAATCCTAAGCCTACCCCAACCCTAATACTAAAAATGCGCTTGATTCTAAACCGAACCCGAACCCTAACCCTAACCCTAACCCTCGATTCTACGAAACCTCACCCTAAACCTAACTCTAACACTAACACGATTCTTAAATACTCTCGATTCAAACCCTGACCCTAATAACTCTTACCCTACCCCTAACCCTAACCCTAACCCTAAATGCACTGAATTCTAACCATAACTATATCCCTAAATGTGCTTGATTCTAACGCTGAAAGTAAATCATCAATTTCAACAGTAACCCTAAGCCTAAATGCTCTGAATTATGACCCAAAATGCTCTCCTGACCCTAAGCCTAAGCCAAAACCTCGATTCTACCAACACAAACCCTAACCCGAATCCTAACCCAACTCCTCCCCTACCCCTAAATGCACTCAAACCCTAACCCTAACCCCAACCCTAACACTAAAAATGCGCTTGATTCTAACCCTAATCCTAACCCTAACCCTAACCCTAACATTAACCCTCGATTCTACGAAGGCTAACCCTATACCTAACTCTAACCCTAACACTATCCTTAAATGCACTCGATTCTAACCCTCACCCTAAACATAACCCTAAGCCTAACCCTAATCCTAACCCTAAATGCAGTGGATTCTAACCATAACTCTAACCCTAATGTGCTCGATTATAACCCTAACACTAAATCATCAATCTCAACATTAAGCCTAACCCTAAATGCTCTCAACTCTAACCCAAAAGGCAATCCTGACCCTAAGCCTAACCCTAAACCTCGATTCTACCAACACAAACCCTAACCCGAATCCTAACCCTACTCCTATCCCTACCTCTATATGCACTCTAACCCTAACCCTAACCCAACCCCTAACACTAAAAATGCACTTGATTCTAACCCTAATCCTAACCCTAACCCTCACCCTAACACTGACCTTCGATTCTACGAAAGCTAACCCTATACCTAACTCTAACCCTAACACTATCCTTAAATGCACTCGATTCTAACCCTCACCCTAAACATAACCCTGACCCTAACCCTAATTCTAACCCTAAATGCACTGGATTCTAACCATCACTCTAACCCGAAATGAGCTCGATTCTAACCCTAACACTAAATCGACAATTTCAACACTATCCCTAAGCCTAAGTGCACTGGATTCTAACCCAAAAGCCATTCCTGACCCTAAGCCTAACCCTAAACCTCGATTCTACCAACACAAACCTTAACCCTAATCCTAACCCTACCCCTACCACTAGCCCTAAAAGCACTTTATCCCTAACCCTCACCCTAACGCTAACACTAAAACTGTGCTTGCTGCTAACCGTAACCCTCACCCTAAGGCTAACCCTCGATTCTACGAAAGCTAACCCTAAACCTAACTCGAACCCTAGCACTATCTTTAAATGCTCTCGATTCTAACCCTCACCCTAAACCTAACCCTAACCCTAAACCTAACCCTAATCCTAACAATAAATGCACTGAATTCTAATCATAACTCTATCCCTAAATGTGCTTGGTTCTAACGCTAAAACTAAATCATCAATTTCAACTCTAACCCTAAGCCTAAATGCTCTGAATTATGACCCAAAATGCTCTCCTGACCCTAAGCCTCACCCAAAACCTCGAGTCTACCAACACAAACCCTAACCCTAATCCTAATCCTATCGCTACCCCTACCTCTAAATGCTCTCTAACCCTAACACTAACCCTAACCCTAACACTAAAAAGGCGCGTGATTCTAACCCCTACCCTACCCCCCTACCCCTACCCCTAACCCTAGCGAATTGTAACCATAACTCTAACCCTAAATGTTCTCGATTCTAACCCTAACACTAAATCGTCAATCTCATCACTAACTCTAACCTGGAATGCACTCGATTCTAACCCAAAATGCAATCCGGACCCTACGCCTAACCCTAAATCTCGATTCTACCACCAGAAACCGTAACCCTAATCCTAACCCTACTCCTACCCCTACCCCTGAATGCACTCTAATCCTAAGCCTACCCCAACCCTAATACTAAAAATGCGCTTGATTCTAAACCGAACCCGAACCCTAACCCTAACCCTAACCCTCGATTCTACGAAACCTCACCCTAAACCTAACTCTAACACTAACACGATTCTTAAATACTCTCGATTCAAACCCTGACCCTAATAACTCTTACCCTACCCCTAACCCTAACCCTAACCCTAAATGCACTGAATTCTAACCATAACTATATCCCTAAATGTGCTTGATTCTAACGCTGAAAGTAAATCATCAATTTCAACAGTAACCCTAAGCCTAAATGCTCTGAATTATGACCCAAAATGCTCTCCTGACCCTAAGCCTAAGCCAAAACCTCGATTCTACCAACACAAACCCTAACCCGAATCCTAACCCAACTCCTCCCCTACCCCTAAATGCACTCAAACCCTAACCCTAACCCCAACCCTAACACTAAAAATGCGCTTGATTCTAACCCTAATCCTAACCCTAACCCTAACCCTAACATTAACCCTCGATTCTACGAAGGCTAACCCTATACCTAACTCTAACCCTAACACTATCCTTAAATGCACTCGATTCTAACCCTCACCCTAAACATAACCCTAAGCCTAACCCTAATCCTAACCCTAAATGCAGTGGATTCTAACCATAACTCTAACCCTAATGTGCTCGATTATAACCCTAACACTAAATCATCAATCTCAACATTAAGCCTAACCCTAAATGCTCTCAACTCTAACCCAAAAGGCAATCCTGACCCTAAGCCTAACCCTAAACCTCGATTCTACCAACACAAACCCTAACCCGAATCCTAACCCTACTCCTATCCCTACCTCTATATGCACTCTAACCCTAACCCTAACCCAACCCCTAACACTAAAAATGCACTTGATTCTAACCCTAATCCTAACCCTAACCCTCACCCTAACACTGACCTTCGATTCTACGAAAGCTAACCCTATACCTAACTCTAACCCTAACACTATCCTTAAATGCACTCGATTCTAACCCTCACCCTAAACATAACCCTGACCCTAACCCTAATTCTAACCCTAAATGCACTGGATTCTAACCATCACTCTAACCCGAAATGAGCTCGATTCTAACCCTAACACTAAATCGACAATTTCAACACTATCCCTAAGCCTAAGTGCACTGGATTCTAACCCAAAAGCCATTCCTGACCCTAAGCCTAACCCTAAACCTCGATTCTACCAACACAAACCTTAACCCTAATCCTAACCCTACCCCTACCACTAGCCCTAAAAGCACTTTATCCCTAACCCTCACCCTAACGCTAACACTAAAACTGTGCTTGATGCTAACCGTAACCCTCACCCTAAGGCTAACCCTCGATTCTACGAAAGCTAACCCTAAACCTAACTCGAACCCTAGCACTATCTTTAAATGCTCTCGATTCTAACCCTCACCCTAAACCTAACCCTAACCCTAAACCTAACCCTAATCCTAACAATAAATGCACTGAATTCTAATCATAACTCTATCCCTAAATGTGCTTGGTTCTAACGCTAAAACTAAATCATCAATTTCAACTCTAACCCTAAGCCTAAATGCTCTGAATTATGACCCAAAATGCTCTCCTGACCCTAAGCCTCACCCAAAACCTCGAGTCTACCAACACAAACCCTAACCCTAATCCTAATCCTATCGCTACCCCTACCTCTAAATGCTCTCTAACCCTAACACTAACCCTAACCCTAACACTAAAAAGGCGCGTGATTCTAACCCCTACCCTACCCCTACCCCTACCCCTAACCCTAGCGAATTGTAACCATAACTCTAACCCTAAATGTTCTCGATTCTAACCCTAACACTAAATCGTCAATCTCATCACTAACTCTAACCTGGAATGCACTCGATTCTAACCCAAAATGCAATCCGGACCCTACGCCTAACCCTAAATCTCGATTCTACCACCAGAAACCGTAACCCTAATCCTAACCCTACTCCTACCCCTACCCCTGAATGCACTCTAATCCTAAGCCTACCCCAACCCTAATACTAAAAATGCGCTTGATTCTAAACCGAACCCGAACCCTAACCCTAACCCTAACCCTCGATTCTACGAAACCTCACCCTAAACCTAACTCTAACACTAACACGATTCTTAAATACTCTCGATTCAAACCCTGACCCTAATAACTCTTACCCTACCCCTAACCCTAACCCTAACCCTAAATGCACTGAATTCTAACCATAACTATATCCCTAAATGTGCTTGATTCTAACGCTGAAACTAAATCATCAATTTCAACAGTAACCCTAAGCCTAAATGCTCTGAATTATGACCCAAAATGCTCTCCTGACCCTAAGCCTAAGCCAAAACCTCGATTCTACCAACACAAACCCTAACCCTAATCCTGACCCAACTCCTCCCCTACCCCTAAATGCACTCAAACCCTAACCCTAACCCCAACCCTAACACTAAAAATGCGCTTGATTCTAACCCTAATCCTAACCCTAACCCTAACCCTAACATTAACCCTCGATTCTACGAAGGCTAACCCTATACCTAACTCTAACCCTAACACTATCCTTAAATGCACTCGATTCTAACCCTCACCCTAAACATAACCCTAAGCCTAACCCTAATCCTAACCCTAAATGCAGTGGATTCTAACCATAACTCTAACCCTAATGTGCTCGATTATAACCCTAACACTAAATCATCAATCTCAACATTAAGCCTAACCCTAAATGCTCTCAACTCTAACCCAAAAGGCAATCCTGACCCTAAGCCTAACCCTAAACCTCGATTCTACCAACACAAACCCTAACCCGAATCCTAACCCTACTCCTATCCCTACCTCTATATGCACTCTAACCCTAACCCTAACCCAACCCCTAACACTAAAAATGCACTTGATTCTAACCCTAATCCTAACCCTAACCCTCACCCTAACACTGACCTTCGATTCTACGAAAGCTAACCCTATACCTAACTCTAACCCTAACACTATCCTTAAATGCACTCGATTCTAACCCTCACCCTAAACATAACCCTGACCCTAACCCTAATTCTAACCCTAAATGCACTGGATTCTAACCATCACTCTAACCCGAAATGAGCTCGATTCTAACCCTAACACTAAATCGACAATTTCAACACTATCCCTAAGCCTAAGTGCACTGGATTCTAACCCAAAAGCCATTCCTGACCCTAAGCCTAACCCTAAACCTCGATTCTACCAACACAAACCTTAACCCTAATCCTAACCCTACCCCTACCACTAGCCCTAAAAGCACTTTATCCCTAACCCTCACCCTAACGCTAACACTAAAACTGTGCTTGATGCTAACCGTAACCCTCACCCTAAGGCTAACCCTCGATTCTACGAAAGCTAACCCTAAACCTAACTCGAACCCTAGCACTATCTTTAAATGCTCTCGATTCTAACCCTCACCCTAAACCTAACCCTAACCCTAAACCTAACCCTAATCCTAACAATAAATGCACTGAATTCTAATCATAACTCTATCCCTAAATGTGCTTGGTTCTAACGCTAAAACTAAATCATCAATTTCAACTCTAACCCTAAGCCTAAATGCTCTGAATTATGACCCAAAATGCTCTCCTGACCCTAAGCCTCACCCAAAACCTCGAGTCTACCAACACAAACCCTAACCCTAATCCTAATCCTATCGCTACCCCTACCTCTAAATGCTCTCTAACCCTAACACTAACCCTAACCCTAACACTAAAAAGGCGCGTGATTCTAACCCCTACCCTACCCCTACCCCTACCCCTAACCCTAGCGAATTGTAACCATAACTCTAACCCTAAATGTTCTCGATTCTAACCCTAACACTAAATCGTCAATCTCATCACTAACTCTAACCTGGAATGCACTCGATTCTAACCCAAAATGCAATCCGGACCCTACGCCTAACCCTAAATCTCGATTCTACCACCAGAAACCGTAACCCTAATCCAAACCCGACTCCTACCCCTACCCCTGAATGCACTCTAATCGTAAGCCTACCCCAACCCTAATACTAAAAATGCGCTTGATTCTAAACCGAACCCGAACCCTAACCCTAACCCTAACCCTCGATTCTACGAAACCTCACCCTAAACCTAACTCTAACACTAACACGATTCTTAAATACTCTCGATTCAAACCCTGACCCTAATAACTCTTACCCTACCCCTAACCCTAACCCTAACCCTAAATGCACTGAATTCTAACCATAACTATATCCCTAAATGTGCTTGATTCTAACGCTGAAAGTAAATCATCAATTTCAACAGTAACCCTAAGCCTAAATGCTCTGAATTATGACCCAAAATGCTCTCCTGACCCTAAGCCTAAGCCAAAACCTCGATTCTACCAACACAAACCCTAACCCTAATCCTAACCCAACTCCTCCCCTACCCCTAAATGCACTCAAACCCTAACCCTAACCCCAACCCTAACACTAAAAATGCGCTTGATTCTAACCCTAATCCTAACCCTAACCCTAACCCTAACATTAACCCTCGATTCTACGAAGGCTAACCCTATACCTAACTCTAACCCTAACACTATCCTTAAATGCACTCGATTCTAACCCTCACCCTAAACATAACCCTAAGCCTAACCCTAATCCTAACCCTAAATGCAGTGGATTCTAACCATAACTCTAACCCTAATGTGCTCGATTATAACCCTAACACTAAATCATCAATCTCAACATTAAGCCTAACCCTAAATGCTCTCAACTCTAACCCAAAAGGCAATCCTGACCCTAAGCCTAACCCTAAACCTCGATTCTACCAACACAAACCCTAACCCGAATCCTAACCCTACTCCTATCCCTACCTCTATATGCACTCTAACCCTAACCCTAACCCAACCCCTAACACTAAAAATGCACTTGATTCTAACCCTAATCCTAACCCTAACCCTCACCCTAACACTGACCTTCGATTCTACGAAAGCTAACCCTATACCTAACTCTAACCCTAACACTATCCTTAAATGCACTCGATTCTAACCCTCACCCTAAACATAACCCTGACCCTAACCCTAATTCTAACCCTAAATGCACTGGATTCTAACCATCACTCTAACCCGAAATGAGCTCGATTCTAACCCTAACACTAAATCGACAATTTCAACACTATCCCTAAGCCTAAGTGCACTGGATTCTAACCCAAAAGCCATTCCTGACCCTAAGCCTAACCCTAAACCTCGATTCTACCAACACAAACCTTAACCCTAATCCTAACCCTACCCCTACCACTAGCCCTAAAAGCACTTTATCCCTAACCCTCACCCTAACGCTAACACTAAAACTGTGCTTGATGCTAACCGTAACCCTCACCCTAAGGCTAACCCTCGATTCTACGAAAGCTAACCCTAAACCTAACTCGAACCCTAGCACTATCTTTAAATGCTCTCGATTCTAACCCTCACCCTAAACCTAACCCTAACCCTAAACCTAACCCTAATCCTAACAATAAATGCACTGAATTCTAATCATAACTCTATCCCTAAATGTGCTTGGTTCTAACGCTAAAACTAAATCATCAATTTCAACTCTAACCCTAAGCCTAAATGCTCTGAATTATGACCCAAAATGCTCTCCTGACCCTAAGCCTCACCCAAAACCTCGAGTCTACCAACACAAACCCTAACCCTAATCCTAATCCTATCGCTACCCCTACCTCTAAATGCTCTCTAACCCTAACACTAACCCTAACCCTAACACTAAAAAGGCGCGTGATTCTAACCCCTACCCTACCCCTACCCCTACCCCTAACCCTAGCGAATTGTAACCATAACTCTAACTCTAAATGTTCTCGATTCTAACCCTAACACTAAATCGTCAATCTCATCACTAACTCTAACCTGGAATGCACTCGATTCTAACCCAAAATGCAATCCGGACCCTACGCCTAACCCTAAATCTCGATTCTACCACCAGAAACCGTAACCCTAATCCTAACCCTATTCCTACCCCTACCCCTGAATGCACTCTAATTGTAAGCCTACCGCAACCTTAATACTAAAAATGCGCTTGATTCTAAACCGAACCCGAACCCTAACCCTAACCCTAACCCTCGATTCTACGAAACCTCACCCTAAACCTAACTCTAACACTAACACGATTCTTAAATACTCTCGATTCAAACCCTGACCCTAATAACTCTTACCCTACCCCTAACCCTAACCCTAACCCTAAATGCACTGAATTCTAACCATAACTATATCCCTAAATGTGCTTGATTCTAACGCTCAAACTAAATCATCAATTTCAACAGTAACCCTAAGCCTAAATGCTCTGAATTATGACCCAAAATGCTTTCCTGACCCTAAGCCTAAGCCAAAACCTCAATTCTACCAACACAAACCCTAACCCTAATCCTAACCCAACTCCTCCCCTACCCCTAAATGCACTCAAACCCTAACCCTAACCCCAACCCTAACACTAAAAATGCGCTTGATTCTAACCCTAATCCTAACCCTAACCTTAACCCTAACATTAATCCTCGATTCTACGAAGGCTAACCCTATACCTAACTCTAACCCTAACACTATCCTTAAATGCACTCGATTCTAACCCTCACCCTAAACATAACCCTAAGCCTAACCCTAATCCTAACCCTAAATGCAGTGGATTCTAACCATAACTCTAACCCTAATGTGCTCGATTATAACCCTAACACTAAATCATCAATCTCAACATTAAGCCTAACCCTAAATGCTCTCAACTCTAACCCAAAAGGCAATCCTGACCCTAAGCCTAACCCTAAACCTCGATTCTACCAACACAAACCCTAACCCGAATCCTAACCCTACTCCTATCCCTACCTCTATATGCACTCTAACCCTAACCCTAACCCAACCCCTAACACTAAAAATGCACTTGATTCTAACCCTAATCCTAACCCTAACCCTCACCCTAACACTGACCTTCGATTCTACGAAAGCTAACCCTATACCTAACTCTAACCCTAACACTATCCTTAAATGCACTCGATTCTAACCCTCACCCTAAACATAACCCTGACCCTAACCCTAATTCTAACCCTAAATGCACTGGATTCTAACCATCACTCTAACCCGAAATGAGCTCGATTCTAACCCTAACACTAAATCGACAATTTCAACACTATCCCTAAGCCTAAGTGCACTGGATTCTAACCCAAAAGCCATTCCTGACCCTAAGCCTAACCCTAAACCTCGATTCTACCAACACAAACCTTAACCCTAATCCTAACCCTACCCCTACCACTAGCCCTAAAAGCACTTTATCCCTAACCCTCACCCTAACGCTAACACTAAAACTGTGCTTGCTGCTAACCGTAACCCTCACCCTAAGGCTAACCCTCGATTCTACGAAAGCTAACCCTAAACCTAACTCGAACCCTAGCACTATCTTTAAATGCTCTCGATTCTAACCCTCACCCTAAACCTAACCCTAACCCTAAACCTAACCCTAATCCTAACAATAAATGCACTGAATTCTAATCATAACTCTATCCCTAAATGTGCTTGGTTCTAACGCTAAAACTAAATCATCAATTTCAACTCTAACCCTAAGCCTAAATGCTCTGAATTATGACCCAAAATGCTCTCCTGACCCTAAGCCTCACCCAAAACCTCGAGTCTACCAACACAAACCCTAACCCTAATCCTAATCCTATCGCTACCCCTACCTCTAAATGCTCTCTAACCCTAACACTAACCCTAACCCTAACACTAAAAAGGCGCGTGATTCTAACCCCTACCCTACCCCTACCCCTAACCCTAACCCTAGCGAATTGTAACCATAACTCTAACTCTAAATGTTCTCGATTCTAATCCTAACACTAAATCGTCAATCTCATCACTAACTCTAACCTGGAATGCACTCGATTCTAACCCAAAATGCAATCCGGACCCTACGCCTAACCCTAAATCTCGATTCTACCACCAGAAACCGTAACCCTAATCCTAACCCTATTCCTACCCCTACCCCTGAATGCACTCTAATCGTAAGCCTACCCCAACCTTAATACTAAAAATGCGCTTGATTCTAAGCCGAACCCGAACCCTAACCCTAACCCTAACCCTCGATTCTACGAAACCTCACCCTAAACCTAACTCTAACACTAACACGATTCTTAAATACTCTCGATTCAAACCCTGACCCTAATAACTCTTACCCTACCCCTAACCCTAACCCTAAATGCACTGAATTCTAACCATAACTATATCCCTAAATGTGCTTGATTCTAACGCTGAAACTAAATCATCAATTTCAACAGTAACCCTAAGCCTAAATGCTCTGAATTATGACCCAAAATGCTTTCCTGACCCTAAGCCTAAGCCAAAACCTCGATTCTACCAACACAAACCCTAACCCGAATCCTAACCCAACTCCTCCCCTACCCCTAAATGCACTCAAACCCTAACCCTAACCCCAACCCTAACACTAAAAATGCGCTTGATTCTAACCCTAATCCTAACCCTAACCCTAACCCTAACATTAACCCTCGATTCTACGAAGGCTAACCCTATACCTAACTCTAACCCTAACACTATCCTTAAATGCACTCGATTCTAACCCTCACCCTAAACATAACCCTAAGCCTAACCCTAATCCTAACCCTAAATGCAGTGGATTCTAACCATAACTCTAACCCTAATGTGCTCGATTATAACCCTAACACTAAATCATCAATCTCAACATTAAGCCTAACCCTAAATGCTCTCAACTCTAACCCAAAAGGCAATCCTGACCCTAAGCCTAACCCTAAACCTCGATTCTACCAACACAAACCCTAACCCGAATCCTAACCCTACTCCTATCCCTACCTCTATATGCACTCTAACCCTAACCCTAACCCAACCCCTAACACTAAAAATGCACTTGATTCTAACCCTAATCCTAACCCTAACCCTCACCCTAACACTGACCTTCGATTCTACGAAAGCTAACCCTATACCTAACTCTAACCCTAACACTATCCTTAAATGCACTCGATTCTAACCCTCACCCTAAACATAACCCTGACCCTAACCCTAATTCTAACCCTAAATGCACTGGATTCTAACCATCACTCTAACCCGAAATGAGCTCGATTCTAACCCTAACACTAAATCGACAATTTCAACACTATCCCTAAGCCTAAGTGCACTGGATTCTAACCCAAAAGCCATTCCTGACCCTAAGCCTAACCCTAAACCTCGATTCTACCAACACAAACCTTAACCCTAATCCTAACCCTACCCCTACCACTAGCCCTAAAAGCACTTTATCCCTAACCCTCACCCTAACGCTAACACTAAAACTGTGCTTGATGCTAACCGTAACCCTCACCCTAAGGCTAACCCTCGATTCTACGAAAGCTAACCCTAAACCTAACTCGAACCCTAGCACTATCTTTAAATGCTCTCGATTCTAACCCTCACCCTAAACCTAACCCTAACCCTAAACCTAACCCTAATCCTAACAATAAATGCACTGAATTCTAATCATAACTCTATCCCTAAATGTGCTTGGTTCTAACGCTAAAACTAAATCATCAATTTCAACTCTAACCCTAAGCCTAAATGCTCTGAATTATGGCCCAAAATGCTCTCCTGACCCTAAGCCTCACCCAAAACCTCGAGTCTACCAACACAAACCCTAACCCTAATCCTAATCCTATCGCTACCCCTACCTCTAAATGCTCTCTAACCCTAACACTAACCCTAACCCTAACACTAAAAAGGCGCGTGATTCTAACCCCTACCCTACCCCTACCCCTACCCCTAACCCTAGCGAATTGTAACCATAACTCTAACCCTAAATGTTCTCGATTCTAACCCTAACACTAAATCGTCAATCTCATCACTAACTCTAACCTGGAATGCACTCGATTCTAACCCAAAATGCAATCCGGACCCTACGCCTAACCCTAAATCTCGATTCTACCACCAGAAACCGTAACCCTAATCCTAACCCTACTCCTACCCCTACCCCTGAATGCACTCTAATCGTAAGCCTACCCCAACCCTAATACTAAAAATGCGCTTGATTCTAAACCGAACCCGAACCCTAACCCTAACCCTAACCCTCGATTCTACGAAACCTCACCCTAAACCTAACTCTAACACTAACACGATTCTTAAATACTCTCGATTCAAACCCTGACCCTAATAACTCTTACCCTACCCCTAACCCTAACCCTAACCCTAAATGCACTGAATTCTAACCATAACTATATCCCTAAATGTGCTTGATTCTAACGCTGAAACTAAATCATCAATTTCAACAGTAACCCTAAGCCTAAATGCTCTGAATTATGACCCAAAATGCTCTCCTGACCCTAAGCCTAAGCCAAAACCTCGATTCTACCAACACAAACCCTAACCCGAATCCTAACCCAACTCCTCCCCTACCCCTAAATGCACTCAAACCCTAACCCTAACCCCAACCCTAACACTAAAAATGCGCTTGATTCTAACCCTAATCCTAACCCTAACCCTAACCCTAACATTAACCCTCGATTCTACGAAGGCTAACCCTATACCTAACTCTAACCCTAACACTATCCTTAAATGCACTCGATTCTAACCCTCACCCTAAACATAACCCTAAGCCTAACCCTAATCCTAACCCTAAATGCAGTGGATTCTAACCATAACTCTAACCCTAATGTGCTCGATTATAACCCTAACACTAAATCATCAATCTCAACATTAAGCCTAACCCTAAATGCTCTCAACTCTAACCCAAAAGGCAATCCTGACCCTAAGCCTAACCCTAAACCTCGATTCTACCAACACAAACCCTAACCCGAATCCTAACCCTACTCCTATCCCTACCTCTATATGCACTCTAACCCTAACCCTAACCCAACCCCTAACACTAAAAATGCACTTGATTCTAACCCTAATCCTAACCCTAACCCTCACCCTAACACTGACCTTCGATTCTACGAAAGCTAACCCTATACCTAACTCTAACCCTAACACTATCCTTAAATGCACTCGATTCTAACCCTCACCCTAAACATAACCCTGACCCTAACCCTAATTCTAACCCTAAATGCACTGGATTCTAACCATCACTCTAACCCGAAATGAGCTCGATTCTAACCCTAACACTAAATCGACAATTTCAACACTATCCCTAAGCCTAAGTGCACTGGATTCTAACCCAAAAGCCATTCCTGACCCTAAGCCTAACCCTAAACCTCGATTCTACCAACACAAACCTTAACCCTAATCCTAACCCTACCCCTACCACTAGCCCTAAAAGCACTTTATCCCTAACCCTCACCCTAACGCTAACACTAAAACTGTGCTTGATGCTAACCGTAACCCTCACCCTAAGGCTAACCCTCGATTCTACGAAAGCTAACCCTAAACCTAACTCGAACCCTAGCACTATCTTTAAATGCTCTCGATTCTAACCCTCACCCTAAACCTAACCCTAACCCTAAACCTAACCCTAATCCTAACAATAAATGCACTGAATTCTAATCATAACTCTATCCCTAAATGTGCTTGGTTCTAACGCTAAAACTAAATCATCAATTTCAACTCTAACCCTAAGCCTAAATGTTCTGAATTATGACCCAAAATGCTCTCCTGACCCTAAGCCTCACCCAAAACCTCGAGTCTACCAACACAAACCCTAACCCTAATCCTAATCCTATCGCTACCCCTACCTCTAAATGCTCTCTAACCCTAACACTAACCCTAACCCTAACACTAAAAAGGCGCGTGATTCTAACCCCTACCCTACCCCTACCCCTAACCCTAACCCTAGCGAATTGTAACCATAACTCTAACTCTAAATGTTCTCGATTCTAACCCTAACACTAAATCGTCAATCTCATCACTAACTCTAACCTGGAATGCACTCGATTCTAACCCAAAATGCAATCCGGACCCTATGCCTAACCCTAAATCTCGATTCTACCACCAGAAACCGTAACCCTAATCCTAACCCTACTCCTACCCCTACCCCTGAATGCACTCTAATCGTAAGCCTACCCCAACCCTAATACTAAAAATGCGCTTGATTCTAAACCGAACCCGAACCCTAACCCTAACCCTAACCCTCGATTCTACGAAACCTCACCCTAAACCTAACTCTAACACTAACACGATTCTTAAATACTCTCGATTCAAACCCTGACCCTAATAACTCTTACCCTACCCCTAACCCTAACCCTAACCCTAAATGCACTGAATTCTAACCATAACTATATCCCTAAATGTGCTTGATTCTAACGCTCAAACTAAATCATCAATTTCAACAGTAACCCTAAGCCTAAATGCTCTGAATTATGACCCAAAATGCTCTCCTGACCCTAAGCCTAAGCCAAAACCTCGATTCTACCAACACAAACCCTAACCCTAATCCTAACCCAACTCCTCCCCTACCCCTAAATGCACTCAAACCCTAACCCTAACCCCAACCCTAACACTAAAAATGCGCTTGATTCTAACCCTAATCCTAACCCTAACCCTAACCCTAACATTAACCCTCGATTCTACGAAGGCTAACCCTATACCTAACTCTAACCCTAACACTATCCTTAAATGCACTCGATTCTAACCCTCACCCTAAACATAACCCTAAGCCTAACGCTAATCCTAACCCGAAATGCAGTGGATTCTAACCATAACTCTAACCCTAATGTGCTCGATTATAACCCTAACACTAAATCATCAATCTCAACATTAAGCCTAACCCTAAATGCTCTCAACTCTAACCCAAAAGAGAGCAATCCTGACCCTAAGCCTAACCCTAAACCTCGATTCTACCAACACAAACCCTAACCCGAATCCTAACCCTACTCCTATCCCTACCTCTATATGCACTCTAACCCTAACCCTAACCCAACCCCTAACACTAAAAATGCACTTGATTCTAACCCTAATCCTAACCCTAACCCTCACCCTAACACTGACCTTCGATTCTACGAAAGCTAACCCTATACCTAACTCTAACCCTAACACTATCCTTAAATGCACTCGATTCTAACCCTCACCCTAAACATAACCCTGACCCTAACCCTAATTCTAACCCTAAATGCACTGGATTCTAACCATCACTCTAACCCGAAATGAGCTCGATTCTAACCCTAACACTAAATCGACAATTTCAACACTATCCCTAAGCCTAAGTGCACTGGATTCTAACCCAAAAGCCATTCCTGACCCTAAGCCTAACCCTAAACCTCGATTCTACCAACACAAACCTTAACCCTAATCCTAACCCTACCCCTACCACTAGCCCTAAAAGCACTTTATCCCTAACCCTCACCCTAACGCTAACACTAAAACTGTGCTTGATGCTAACCGTAACCCTCACCCTAAGGCTAACCCTCGATTCTACGAAAGCTAACCCTAAACCTAACTCGAACCCTAGCACTATCTTTAAATGCTCTCGATTCTAACCCTCACCCTAAACCTAACCCTAACCCTAAACCTAACCCTAATCCTAACAATAAATGCACGGAATTCTAATCATAACTCTATCCCTAAATGTGCTTGGTTCTAACGCTAAAACTAAATCATCAATTTCAACTCGAACCCTAAGCCTAAATGCTCTGAATTATGGCCCAAAATGCTCTCCTGACCCTAAGCCTCACCCAAAACCTCGAGTCTACCAACACAAACCCTAACCCTAATCCTAATCCTATCGCTACCCCTACCTCTAAATGCTCTCTAACCCTAACACTAACCCTAACCCTAACACTAAAAAGGCGCGTGATTCTAACCCCTACCCTACCCCTACCCCTAACCCTAACCCTAGCGAATTGTAACCATAACTCTAACTCTAAATGTTCTCGATTCTAACCCTAACACTAAATCGTCAATCTCATCACTAACTCTAACCTGGAATGCACTCGATTCTAACCCAAAATGCAATCCGGACCCTACGCCTAACCCTAAATCTCGATTCTACCACCAGAAACCGTAACCCTAATCCTAACCCTATTCCTACCCCTACCCCTGAATGCACTCTAATCGTAAGCCTACCCCAACCCTAATACTAAAAATGCGCTTGATTCTAAACCGAACCCGAACCCTAACCCTAACCCTAACCCTCGATTCTACGAAACCTCACCCTAAACCTAACTCTAACACTAACACGATTTTAAATACTCTCGATTCAAACCCTGACCCTAATAACTCTTACCCTACCCCTAACCCTAACCCTAACCCTAAATGCACTGAATTCTAACCATAACTATATCCCTAAATGTGCTTGATTCTAACGCTGAAACTAAATCATCAATTTCAACAGTAACCCTAAGCCTAAATGCTCTGAATTATGACCCAAAATGCTTTCCTGACCCTAAGCCTAAGCCAAAACCTCGATTCTACCAACACAAACCCTAACCCTAATCCTAACCCAACTCCTCCCCTACCCCTAAATGCACTCAAACCCTAACCCTAACCCCAACCCTAACACTAAAAATGCGCTTGATTCTAACCCTAATCCTAACCCTAACCCTAACCCTAACATTAACCCTCGATTCTACGAAGGCTAACCCTATACCTAACTCTAACCCTAACACTATCCTTAAATGCACTCGATTCTAACCCTCACCCTAAACATAACCCTAAGCCTAACCCTAATCCTAACCCTAAATGCAGTGGATTCTAACCATAACTCTAACCCTAATGTGCTCGATTATAACCCTAACACTAAATCATCAATCTCAACATTAAGCCTAACCCTAAATGCTCTCAACTCTAACCCAAAAGGCAATCCTGACCCTAAGCCTAACCCTAAACCTCGATTCTACCAACACAAACCCTAACCCGAATCCTAACCCTACTCCTATCCCTACCTCTATATGCACTCTAACCCTAACCCTAACCCAACCCCTAACACTAAAAATGCACTTGATTCTAACCCTAATCCTAACCCTAACCCTCACCCTAACACTGACCTTCGATTCTACGAAAGCTAACCCTATACCTAACTCTAACCCTAACACTATCCTTAAATGCACTCGATTCTAACCCTCACCCTAAACATAACGCTGACCCTAACCCTAATTCTAACCCTAAATGCACTGGATTCTAACCATCACTCTAACCCGAAATGAGCTCGATTCTAACCCTAACACTAAATCGACAATTTCAACACTATCCCTAAGCCTAAGTGCACTGGATTCTAACCCAAAAGCCATTCCTGACCCTAAGCCTAACCCTAAACCTCGATTCTACCAACACAAACCTTAACCCTAATCCTAACCCTACCCCTACCACTAGCCCTAAAAGCACTTTATCCCTAACCCTCACCCTAACGCTAACACTAAAACTGTGCTTGATGCTAACCGTAACCCTCACCCTAAGGCTAACCCTCGATTCTACGAAAGCTAACCCTAAACCTAACTCGAACCCTAGCACTATCTTTAAATGCTCTCGATTCTAACCCTCACCCTAAACCTAACCCTAACCCTAAACCTAACCCTAATCCTAACAATAAATGCACTGAATTCTAATCATAACTCTATCCCTAAATGTGCTTGGTTCTAACGCTAAAACTAAATCATCAATTTCAACTCTAACCCTAAGCCTAAATGCTCTGAATTATGGCCCAAAATGCTCTCCTGACCCTAAGCCTCACCCAAAACCTCGAGTCTACCAACACAAACCCTAACCCTAATCCTAATCCTATCGCTACCCCTACCTCTAAGTGCTCTCTAACCCTAACACTAACCCTAACCCTAACACTAAAAAGGCGCGTGATTCTAACCCCTACCCTACCCCTACCCCTACCCCTAACCCTAGCGAATTGTAACCATAACTCTAACCCTAAATGTTCTCGATTCTAACCCTAACACTAAATCGTCAATCTCATCACTAACTCTAACCTGGAATGCACTCGATTCTAACCCAAAATGCAATCCGGACCCTACGCCTAACCCTAAATCTCGATTCTACCACCAGAAACCGTAACCCTAATCCTAACCCTACTCCTACCCCTACCCCTGAATGCACTCTAATCGTAAGCCTACCCCAACCCTAATACTAAAAATGCGCTTGATTCTAAACCGAACCCGAACCCTAACCCTAACCCTAACCCTCGATTCTACGAAACCTCACCCTAAACCTAACTCTAACACTAACATGATTCTTAAATACTCTCGATTCAAACCCTGACCCTAATAACTCTTACCCTACCCCTAACCCTAACCCTAACCATAAATGCACTGAATTCTAACCATAACTATATCCCTAAATGTGCTTGATTCTAACGCTGAAAGTAAATCATCAATTTCAACAGTAACCCTAAGCCTAAATGCTCTGAATTATGACCCAAAATGCTCTCCTGACCCTAAGCCTAAGCCAAAACCTCGATTCTACCAACACAAACCCTAACCCGAATCCTAACCCAACTCCTCCCCTACCCCTAAATGCACTCAAACCCTAACCCTAACCCCAACCCTAACACTAAAAATGCGCTTGATTCTAACCCTAATCCTAACCCTAACCCTAACCCTAACATTAACCCTCGATTCTACGAAGGCTAACCCTATACCTAACTCTAACCCTAACACTATCCTTAAATGCACTCGATTCTAACCCTCACCCTAAACATAACCCTAAGCCTAACCCTAATCCTAACCCTAAATGCAGTGGATTCTAACCATAACTCTAACCCTAATGTGCTCGATTATAACCCTAACACTAAATCATCAATCTCAACATTAAGCCTAACCCTAAATGCTCTCAACTCTAACCCAAAAGGCAATCCTGACCCTAAGCCTAACCCTAAACCTCGATTCTACCAACACAAACCCTAACCCGAATCCTAACCCTACTCCTATCCCTACCTCTATATGCACTCTAACCCTAACCCTAACCCAACCCCTAACACTAAAAATGCACTTGATTCTAACCCTAATCCTAACCCTAACCCTCACCCTAACACTGACCTTCGATTCTACGAAAGCTAACCCTATACCTAACTCTAACCCTAACACTATCCTTAAATGCACTCGATTCTAACCCTCACCCTAAACATAACCCTGACCCTAACCCTAATTCTAACCCTAAATGCACTGGATTCTAACCATCACTCTAACCCGAAATGAGCTCGATTCTAACCCTAACACTAAATCGACAATTTCAACACTATCCCTAAGCCTAAGTGCACTGGATTCTAACCCAAAAGCCATTCCTGACCCTAAGCCTAACCCTAAACCTCGATTCTACCAACACAAACCTTAACCCTAATCCTAACCCTACCCCTACCACTAGCCCTAAAAGCACTTTATCCCTAACCCTCACCCTAACGCTAACACTAAAACTGTGCTTGATGCTAACCGTAACCCTCACCCTAAGGCTAACCCTCGATTCTACGAAAGCTAACCCTAAACCTAACTCGAACCCTAGCACTATCTTTAAATGCTCTCGATTCTAACCCTCACCCTAAACCTAACCCTAACCCTAAACCTAACCCTAATCCTAACAATAAATGCACGGAATTCTAATCATAACTCTATCCCTAAATGTGCTTGGTTCTAACGCTAAAACTAAATCATCAATTTCAACTCTAACCCTAAGCCTAAATGCTCTGAATTATGGCCCAAAATGCTCTCCTGACCCTAAGCCTCACCCAAAACCTCGAGTCTACCAACACAAACCCTAACCCTAATCCTAATCCTATCGCTACCCCTACCTCTAAATGCTCTCTAACCCTAACACTAACCCTAACCCTAACACTAAAAAGGCGCGTGATTCTAACCCCTACCCTACCCCTACCCCTACCCCTAACCCTAGCGAATTGTAACCATAACTCTAACCCTAAATGTTCTCGATTCTAACCCTAACACTAAATCGTCAATCTCATCACTAACTCTAACCTGGAATGCACTCGATTCTAACCCAAAATGCAATCCGGACCCTACGCCTAACCCTAAATCTCGATTCTACCACCAGAAACCCTAACCCTAATCCTAACCCGACTCCTACCCCTACCCCTGAATGCACTCTAATCGTAAGCCTACCCCAACCCTAATACTAAAAATGCGCTTGATTCTAAACCGAACCCGAACCCTAACCCTAACCCTAACCCGCGATTCTACGAAACCTCACCCTAAACCTAACTCTAACACTAACACGATTCTTAAATACTCTCGATTCAAACCCTGACCCTAATAACTCTTACCCTACCCCTAACCCTAACCCTAACCCTAAATGCACTGAATTCTAACCATAACTATATCCCTAAATGTGCTTGATTCTAACGCTCAAACTAAATCATCAATTTCAACAGTAACCCTAAGCCTAAATGCTCTGAATTATGACCCAAAATGCTCTCCTGACCCTAAGCCTAAGCCAAAACCTCGATTCTACCAACACAAACCCTAACCCGAATCCTAACCCAACTCCTCCCCTACCCCTAAATGCACTCAAACCCTAACCCTAACCCCAACCCTAACACTAAAAATGCGCTTGATTCTAACCCTAATCCTAACCCTAACCCTAACCCTAACATTAACCCTCGATTCTACGAAGGCTAACCCTATACCTAACTCTAACCCTAACACTATCCTTAAATGCACTCGATTCTAACCCTCACCCTAAACATAACCCTAAGCCTAACCCTAATCCTAACCCTAAATGCAGTGGATTCTAACCATAACTCTAACCCTAATGTGCTCGATTATAACCCTAACACTAAATCATCAATCTCAACATTAAGCCTAACCCTAAATGCTCTCAACTCTAACCCAAAAGGCAATCCTGACCCTAAGCCTAACCCTAAACCTCGATTCTACCAACACAAACCCTAACCCGAATCCTAACCCTACTCCTATCCCTACCTCTATATGCACTCTAACCCTAACCCTAACCCAACCCCTAACACTAAAAATGCACTTGATTCTAACCCTAATCCTAACCCTAACCCTCACCCTAACACTGACCTTCGATTCTACGAAAGCTAACCCTATACCTAACTCTAACCCTAACACTATCCTTAAATGCACTCGATTCTAACCCTCACCCTAAACATAACGCTGACCCTAACCCTAATTCTAACCCTAAATGCACTGGATTCTAACCATCACTCTAACCCGAAATGAGCTCGATTCTAACCCTAACACTAAATCGACAATTTCAACACTATCCCTAAGCCTAAGTGCACTGGATTCTAACCCAAAAGCCATTCCTGACCCTAAGCCTAACCCTAAACCTCGATTCTACCAACACAAACCTTAACCCTAATCCTAACCCTACCCCTACCACTAGCCCTAAAAGCACTTTATCCCTAACCCTCACCCTAACGCTAACACTAAAACTGTGCTTGATGCTAACCGTAACCCTCACCCTAAGGCTAACCCTCGATTCTACGAAAGCTAACCCTAAACCTAACTCGAACCCTAGCACTATCTTTAAATGCTCTCGATTCTAACCCTCACCCTAAACCTAACCCTAACCCTAAACCTAACCCTAATCCTAACAAGAAATGCACTGAATTCTAATCATAACTCTATCCCTAAATGTGCTTGGTTCTAACGCTAAAACTAAATCATCAATTTCAACTCTAACCCTAAGCCTAAATGCTCTGAATTATGACCCAAAATGCTCTCCTGACCCTAAGCCTCACCCAAAACCTCGAGTCTACCAACACAAACCCTAACCCTAATCCTAATCCTATCGCTACCCCTACCTCTAAATGCTCTCTAACCCTAACACTAACCCTAACCCTAACACTAAAAAGGCGCGTGATTCTAACCCCTACCCTACCCCTACCCCTAACCCTAACCCTAGCGAATTGTAACCATAACTCTAACCCTAAATGTTCTCGATTCTAACCCTAACACTAAATCGTCAATCTCATCACTAACTCTAACCTGGAATGCACTCGATTCTAACCCAAAATGCAATCCGGACCCTACGCCTAACCCTAAATCTCGATTCTACCACCAGAAACCGTAACCCTAATCCTAACCCTACTCCTACCCCTACCCCTGAATGCACTCTAATCCTAAGCCTACCCCAACCCTAATACTAAAAATGCGCTTGATTTTAAACCGAATCCGGACCCTAACCCTAACCCTAACCCTCGATTCTACGAAACCTCACCCTAAACCTAACTCTAACACTAACACGATTCTTAAATGCTCTCGATTCAAACCCTGACCCTAATAACTCTTACCCTACCCCTAACCCTAACCCTAACCCTAAATGCACTGAATTCTAACCATAACTATATCCCTAAATGTGCTTGATTCTAACGCTGAGACTAAATCATCAATTTCAACAGTAACCCTAAGCCTAAATGCTCTGAATTATGACCCAAAATGCTCTCCTGACCCTAAGCCTAAGCCAAAACCTCGATTCTACCAACACAAACCCTAACCCTAATCCTAACCCAACTCCTCCCCTACCCCTAAATGCACTCAAACCCTAACCCTAACCCCAACCCTAACACTAAAAATGCGCTTGATTCTAACCCTAATCCTAACCCTAACCCTAACCCTAACATTAACCCTCGATTCTACGAAGGCTAACCCTATACCTAACTCTAACCCTAACACTATCCTTAAATGCACTCGATTCTAACCTAACCCTCACCCTAAACATAACCCTAAGCCTAACCCTAATCCTAACCCTAAATGCAGTGGATTCTAACCATAACTCTAACCCTAATGTGCTCGATTATAACCCTAACACTAAATCATCAATCTCAACATTAAGCCTAACCCTAAATGCTCTCAACTCTAACCCAAAAGGCAATCCTGACCCTAAGCCTAACCCTAAACCTCGATTCTACCAACACAAACCCTAACCCGAATCCTAACCCTACTCCTATCCCTACCTCTATATGCACTCTAACCCTAACCCTAACCCAACCCCTAACACTAAAAATGCACTTGATTCTAACCCTAATCCTAACCCTAACCCTCACCCTAACACTGACCTTCGATTCTACGAAAGCTAACCCTATACCTAACTCTAACCCTAACACTATCCTTAAATGCACTCGATTCTAACCCTCACCCTAAACATAACCCTGACCCTAACCCTAATTCTAACCCTAAATGCACTGGATTCTAACCATCACTCTAACCCGAAATGAGCTCGATTCTAACCCTAACACTAAATCGACAATTTCAACACTATCCCTAAGCCTAAGTGCACTGGATTCTAACCCAAAAGCCATTCCTGACCCTAAGCCTAACCCTAAACCTCGATTCTACCAACACAAACCTTAACCCTAATCCTAACCCTACCCCTACCACTAGCCCTAAAAGCACTTTATCCCTAACCCTCACCCTAACGCTAACACTAAAACTGTGCTTGATGCTAACCGTAACCCTCACCCTAAGGCTAACCCTCGATTCTACGAAAGCTAACCCTAAACCTAACTCGAACCCTAGCACTATCTTTAAATGCTCTCGATTCTAACCCTCACCCTAAACCTAACCCTAACCCTAAACCTAACCCTAATCCTAACAATAAATGCACTGAATTCTAATCATAACTCTATCCCTAAATGTGCTTGGTTCTAACGCTAAAACTAAATCATCAATTTCAACTCGAACCCTAAGCCTAAATGCTCTGAATTATGACCCAAAATGCTCTCCTGACCCTAAGCCTCACCCAAAACCTCGAGTCTACCAACACAAACCCTAACCCTAATCCTAATCCTATCGCTACCCCTACCTCTAAATGCTCTCTAACCCTAACACTAACCCTAACCCTAACACTAAAAAGGCGCGTGATTCTAACCCCTACCCTACCCCTACCCCTAACCCTAACCCTAGCGAATTGTAACCATAGCTCTAACCCTAAATGTTCTCGATTCTAACCCTAACACTAAATCGTCAATCTCATCACTAACTCTAACCTGGAATGCACTCGATTCTAACCCAAAATGCAATCCGGACCCTACGCCTAACCCTAAATCTCGATTCTACCACCAGAAACCGTAACCCTAATCCTAACCCTACTCCTACCCATACCCCTGAATGCACTCTAATCGTAAGCCTACCCCAACCTTAATACTAAAAATGCGCTTGATTCTAAACCGAACCCGAACCCTAACCCTAACCCTAACCCTCGATTCTACGAAACCTCACCCTAAACCTAACTCTAACACTAACACGATTCTTAAATACTCTCGATTCAAACCCTGACCCTAATAACTCTTACCCTACCCCTAACCCTAACCCTAACCATAAATGCACTGAATTCTAACCATAACTATATCCCTAAATGTGCTTGATTCTAACGCTGAAACTAAATCATCAATTTCAACAGTAACCCTAAGCCTAAATGCTCTGAATTATGACCCAAAATGCTCTCCTGACCCTAAGCCTAAGCCAAAACCTCGATTCTACCAACACAAAGCCTAACCCTAATCCTAACCCAACTCCTCCCCTACCCCTAAATGCACTCAAACCCTAACCTTAACCCCAACCCTAACACTAAAAATGCGCTTGATTCTAACCCTAATCCTAATCCTAACCCTAACCCTAACCCTAACATTAACCCTCGATTCTACGAAGGCTAACCCTATACCTAACTCTAACCCTAACACTATCCTTAAATGCACTCGATTCTAACCCTCACCCTAAACATAACCCTAAGCCTAACCCTAATCCTAACCCTAAATGCAGTGGATTCTAACCATAACTCTAACCCTAATGTGCTCGATTATAACCCTAACACTAAATCATCAATCTCAACATTAAACCTAACCCTAAATGCTCTCAACTCTAACCCAAAAGGCAATCCTGACCCTAAGCCTAACCCTAAACCTCGATTCTACCAACACAAACCCTAACCCGAATCCTAACCCTACTCCTATCCCTACCTCTATATGCACTCTAACCCTAACCCTAACCCAACCCCTAACACTAAAAATGCACTTGATTCTAACCCTAATCCTAACCCTAACCCTCACCCTAACACTGACCTTCGATTCTACGAAAGCTAACCCTATACCTAACTCTAACCCTAACACTATCCTTAAATGCACTCGATTCTAACCCTCACCCTAAACATAACCCTGACCCTAACCCTAATTCTAACCCTAAATGCACTGGATTCTAACCATCACTCTAACCCGAAATGAGCTCGATTCTAACCCTAACACTAAATCGACAATTTCAACACTATCCCTAAGCCTAAGTGCACTGGATTCTAACCCAAAAGCCATTCCTGACCCTAAGCCTAACCCTAAACCTCGATTCTACCAACACAAACCTTAACCCTAATCCTAACCCTACCCCTACCACTAGCCCTAAAAGCACTTTATCCCTAACCCTCACCCTAACGCTAACACTAAAACTGTGCTTGATGCTAACCGTAACCCTCACCCTAAGGCTAACCCTCGATTCTACGAAAGCTAACCCTAAACCTAACTCGAACCCTAGCACTATCTTTAAATGCTCTCGATTCTAACCCTCACCCTAAACCTAACCCTAACCCTAAACCTAACCCTAATCCTAACAATAAATGCACTGAATTCTAATCATAACTCTATCCCTAAATGTGCTTGGTTCTAACGCTAAAACTAAATCATCAATTTCAACTCTAACCCTAAGCCTAAATGCTCTGAATTATGACCCAAAATGCTCTCCTGACCCTAAGCCTCACCCAAAACCTCGAGTCTACCAACACAAACCCTAACCCTAATCCTAATCCTATCGCTACCCCTACCTCTAAATGCTCTCTAACCCTAACACTAACCCTAACCCTAACCCTAAAAAGGCGCGTGATTCTAACCCCTACCCTACCCCTAACCCTACCCCTAACCCTAGCGAATTGTAACCATAACTGTAACCCTAAATGTTCTCGATTCTAACCCTAACACTAAATCGTCAATCTCATCACTAACTCTAACCTGGAATGCACTCGATTCTAACCCAAAATGCAATCCGGACCCTACGCCTAACCCTAAATCTCGATTCTACCACCAGAAACCGTAACCCTAATCCTAACCCTACTCCTACCCCTACCCCTGAATGCACTCTAATCGTAAGCCTACCCCAACCCTAATACTAAAAATGCGCTTGATTCTAAACCGAACCCGAACCCTAACCCTAACCCTAACCCTCGATTCTACGAAACCTCACCCTAAACCTAACTCTAACACTAACACGATTCTTAAATACTCTCGATTCAAACCCTGACCCTAATAACTCTTACCCTACCCCTAACCCTAACCCTAACCCTAAATGCACTGAATTCTAACCATAACTATATCCCTAAATGTGCTTGATTCTAACGCTGAAAACTAAATCATCAATTTCAACAGTAACCCTAAGCCTAAATGCTCTGAATTATGACCCAAAATGCTCTCCTGACCCTAAGCCTAAGCCAAAACCTCGATTCTACCAACACAAAGCCTAACCCTAATCCTAACCCAACTCCTCCCCTACCCCTAAATGCACTCAAACCCTAACCCTAACCCCAACCCTAACACTAAAAATGCGCTTGATTCTAACCCTAATCCTAACCCTAACCCTAACCCTAACATTAACCCTCGATTCTACGAAGGCTAACCCTATACCTAACTCTAACCCTAACACTATCCTTAAATGCACTCGATTCTAACCCTCACCCTAAACATAACCCTAAGCCTAACCCTAATCCTAACCCTAAATGCAGTGGATTCTAACCATAACTCTAACCCTAATGTGCTCGATTATAACCCTAACACTAAATCATCAATCTCAACATTAAGCCTAACCCTAAATGCTCTCAACTCTAACCCAAAAGGCAATCCTGACCCTAAGCCTAACCCTAAACCTCGATTCTACCAACACAAACCCTAACCCGAATCCTAACCCTACTCCTATCCCTACCTCTATATGCACTCTAACCCTAACCCTAACCCAACCCCTAACACTAAAAATGCACTTGATTCTAACCCTAATCCTAACCCTAACCCTCACCCTAACACTGACCTTCGATTCTACGAAAGCTAACCCTATACCTAACTCTAACCCTAACACTATCCTTAAATGCACTCGATTCTAACCCTCACCCTAAACATAACCCTGACCCTAACCCTAATTCTAACCCTAAATGCACTGGATTCTAACCATCACTCTAACCCGAAATGAGCTCGATTCTAACCCTAACACTAAATCGACAATTTCAACACTATCCCTAAGCCTAAGTGCACTGGATTCTAACCCAAAAGCCATTCCTGACCCTAAGCCTAACCCTAAACCTCGATTCTACCAACACAAACCTTAACCCTAATCCTAACCCTACCCCTACCACTAGCCCTAAAAGCACTTTATCCCTAACCCTCACCCTAACGCTAACACTAAAACTGTGCTTGATGCTAACCGTAACCCTCACCCTAAGGCTAACCCTCGATTCTACGAAAGCTAACCCTAAAACCTAACTCGAACCCTAGCACTATCTTTAAATGCTCTCGATTCTAACCCTCACCCTAAACCTAACCCTAACCCTAAACCTAACCCTAATCCTAACAATAAATGCACTGAATTCTAATCATAACTCTATCCCTAAATGTGCTTGGTTCTAACGCTAAAACTAAATCATCAATTTCAACTCGAACCCTAAGCCTAAATGCTCTGAATTATGACCCAAAATGCTCTCCTGACCCTAAGCCTCACCCAAAACCTCGAGTCTACCAACACAAACCCTAACCCTAATCCTAATCCTATCGCTACCCCTACCTCTAAATGCTCTCTAACCCTAACACTAACCCTAACCCTAACACTAAAAAGGCGCGTGATTCTAACCCCTACCCTACCCCTACCCCTAACCCTAACCCTAGCGAATTGTAACCATAACTCTAACTCTAACTGTTCTCGATTCTAACCCTAACACTAAATCGTCAATCTCATCACTAACTCTAACCTGGAATGCACTCGATTCTAACCCAAAATGCAATCCGGACACTACGCCTAACCCTAAATCTCGATTCTACCACCAGAAACCGTAACCCTAATCCTAACCCTATTCCTACCCCTACCCCTGAATGCACTCTAATCGTAAGCCTACCCCAACCTTAATACTAAAAATGCGCTTGATTCTAAACCGAACCCGAACCCTAACCCTAACCCTAACCCTCGATTCTACGAAACCTCACCCTAAACCTAACTCTAACACTAACACGATTCTTAAATACTCTCGATTCAAACCCTGACCCTAATAACTCTTACCCTACCCCTAACCCTAACCCTAACCCTAAATGCACTGAATTCTAACCATAACTATATCCCTAAATGTGCTTGATTCTGACGCTGAAACTAAATCATCAATTTCAACAGTAACCCTAAGCCTAAATGCTCTGAATTATGACCCAAAATGCTCTCCTGACCCTAAGCCTAAGCCAAAACCTCGATTCTACCAACACAAACCCTAACCCTAATCCTAACCCAACTCCTCCCCTACCCCTAAATGCACTCAAACCCTAACCCTAACCCCAACCCTAACACTAAAAATGCGCTTGATTCTAACCCTAATCCTAACCCTAACCCTAACCCTAACATTAACCCTCGATTCTACGAAGGCTAACCCTATACCTAACTCTAACCCTAACACTATCCTTAAATGCACTCGATTCTAACCCTCACCCTAAACATAACCCTAAGCCTAACCCTAATCCTAACCCTAAATGCAGTGGATTCTAACCATAACTCTAACCCTAATGTGCTCGATTATAACCCTAACACTAAATCATCAATCTCAACATTAAGCCTAACCCTAAATGCTCTCAACTCTAACCCAAAAGGCAATCCTGACCCTAAGCCTAACCCTAAACCTCGATTCTACCAACACAAACCCTAACCCGAATCCTAACCCTACTCCTATCCCTACCTCTATATGCACTCTAACCCTAACCCTAACCCAACCCCTAACACTAAAAATGCACTTGATTCTAACCCTAATCCTAACCCTAACCCTCACCCTAACACTGACCTTCGATTCTACGAAAGCTAACCCCTATACCTAACTCTAACCCTAACACTATCCTTAAATGCACTCGATTCTAACCCTCACCCTAAACATAACCCTGACCCTAACCCTAATTCTAACCCTAAATGCACTGGATTCTAACCATCACTCTAACCCGAAATGAGCTCGATTCTAACCCTAACACTAAATCGACAATTTCAACACTATCCCTAAGCCTAAGTGCACTGGATTCTAACCCAAAAGCCATTCCTGACCCTAAGCCTAACCCTAAACCTCGATTCTACCAACACAAACCTTAACCCTAATCCTAACCCTACCCCTACCACTAGCCCTAAAAGCACTTTATCCCTAACCCTCACCCTAACGCTAACACTAAAACTGTGCTTGATGCTAACCGTAACCCTCACCCTAAGGCTAACCCTCGATTCTACGAAAGCTAACCCTAAACCTAACTCGAACCCTAGCACTATCTTTAAATGCTCTCGATTCTAACCCTCACCCTAAACCTAACCCTAACCCTAAACCTAACCCTAATCCTAACAATAAATGCACTGAATTCTAATCATAACTCTATCCCTAAATGTGCTTGGTTCTAACGCTAAAACTAAATCATCAATTTCAACTCGAACCCTAAGCCTAAATGCTCTGAATTATGACCCAAAATGCTCTCCTGACCCTAAGCCTCACCCAAAACCTCGAGTCTACCAACACAAACCCTAACCCTAATCCTAATCCTATCGCTACCCCTACCTCTAAATGCTCTCTAACCCTAACACTAACCCTAACCCTAACACTAAAAAGGCGCGTGATTCTAACCCCTACCCTACCCCTACCCCTAACCCTAACCCTAGCGAATTGTAACCATAACTCTAACTCTAACTGTTCTCGATTCTAACCCTAACACTAAATCGTCAATCTCATCACTAACTCTAACCTGGAATGCACTCGATTCTAACCCAAAATGCAATCCGGACACTACGCCTAACCCTAAATCTCGATTCTACCACCAGAAACCGTAACCCTAATCCTAACCCTATTCCTACCCCTACCCCTGAATGCACTCTAATCGTAAGCCTACCCCAACCTTAATACTAAAAATGCGCTTGATTCTAACCGAACCCGAACCCTAACCCTAACCCTAACCCTCGATTCTACGAAACCTCACCCTAAACCTAACTCTAACACTAACACGATTCTTAAATACTCTCGATTCAAACCCTGACCCTAATAACTCTTACCCTACCCCTAACCCTAACCCTAACCCTAAATGCACTGAATTCTAACCATAACTATATCCCTAAATGTGCTTGATTCTGACGCTGAAACTAAATCATCAATTTCAACAGTAACCCTAAGCCTAAATGCTCTGAATTATGACCCAAAATGCTCTCCTGACCCTAAGCCTAAGCCAAAACCTCGATTCTACCAACACAAACCCTAACCCTAATCCTAACCCAACTCCTCCCCTACCCCTAAATGCACTCAAACCCTAACCCTAACCCCCAACCCTAA
>NW_027325301.1:0-37941 GCF_028372415.1 Notamacropus eugenii | reverse complement strand
GAAAGCTAACCCTAAACCGGACTCTAACCCTAACACTATCCTTAAATGCACTCGATTCTAACCCTCACCCTAAACATAACCGAAACCCTAAGGCCTAAGCCTAACCCTAAATGGACTGGATTCTAACCACAACTCTAACTGTAATGTTCTTGATTCTAACCCTAACACTAATTCGTCAATCTCAACAGTAACCTTAAACCTAAATGCACTCGATTCTAACCCAAAAGGCAATCCTGACCCTGAGCCTAACCCTAAACCTCGATTCTACCAACACTAACCCTAACCTTAATTCTAACCGTGCCCCAACCCCTACCGCTAAATGCACTCTAACCATTCCACTAACCCTAACACTAACCGTAACCCTAACGAATTCTAACCATAACTCTATCCCTAAATGTGCTTGATTCTAACGCTAAAACTAAATCGTCAATTTCAACACTATCCCTAAGCCTAAATGCACTGGATTCTAACCCAAAAGCCATTCCTGACCCTAAGCCTAACCCTAAACTTCGATTCTACCAACACAAACCTTAACCCTAATCCTAACCCTCCTCCTACCCCTTACCCCTAAATACACTCTAAGCCATTCCCTAACGAAAACCAGAACAGTAAAAATGCGCCTGATTCTAACCCTAACCCTAACCCTAAGCCTAACCTTGAGCCTAACCCTCGATTCTATGAAAGCGAACGCTAAACCTAACTCTAACCCTAGCACTATACTTAAATGCTCTTGATTCTAACCCTGACCCTAAACCTAACACGAACCCTACCCCTAACCCTAATCCTAAAGCCAAATGCACTGAATTCTAAGCATAACTCTAACCCTAACTGTGCTCGACTCTAACCTTAAAAGTAAATCGACAATTTCAACACTATCCCCAAGCCTAAATGCACTGGATTCTAACCCAAAAGCCATTCCTGCCCCAAAGCCTAACCCTAAACTTTGATTCTACCAACACAAACCTTAACCCTAATCCTAACCCTACTCCCACCCCTACCCCTCAATGCACTCTAAGCCATACCCTAACGAAAACCAGAACACTAAAAATGCGCCTGATTCTAACCCTAACCCTAACCCTAAGCCTAACCTTGAGGCTAACCCTCGATTCTGTGAAAGCGAACGCTAAACCTAACTCTAACCCTAGCACTATCCTTAAATGCTCTCGATTCTAACCCTGACCCTAAACCTAACCCTAACCCTAACGCTCACCCCTAAATGCACTAAATTCTAACCATAACTCTAACCCTAAATGTGCTCGATTCAAACCCGAACACTAAATCGTCAATTTGAACACTAACCCAAAGCCTGAATAAACTCGATTCTGATCCAAAATGCAATCCTGACCCTAAGCCTAAACCTAACCTCGATTCTACCAACACAAACCTTAACCCTAATCCTAACCCTACCCCTAACACTAGCCCTAAAAGCACTTTAACCCTAACCCTCACCTTAACGCTAACACTAAAACTGTGCTTTATTCTAACCCTAACCCTCACCCTAAGCCTAACCGGAAGCCTAACCCTCGATTCTACGAAAGCTAACCCTAAACCTAAGTCTACCCTAACACTATCCTTAAATGCACTCGATTCTAACCCTCACCCTAAACATAACCGTAACCATAAGCCTAAGCCTAACCCTAAATGCACTGAATTCTAACCATAACTCTAACTGTAATGTCTTGATTCTAACCCTAACACTAATTCGTCAATCTCAACAGTAACCTTCAGCCTAAAAGCACTCGATTCTAACCCAAAAGGCAATCCTGACCCTAAGCCTAAGCCTGAACCTCAGTTCTACCAACAAAAACCCTAACCCTAATCCTAACCCTACTCCTACCCCTACCCTGAATGCGCTCTAACCCTAACCCTAACCCTAACCTTAACACTAAAAATGCCCTTGATTCTAACCCTAACCCTAACTCGAACCCTAAATGCACTAGATTCTAACCCAAAAGGCAATCCTGCCCTTAGCCTAACCTTAAACCTAGATTCTACCAACAGAAACCTTAAGACTAATCCTAACCCTACTCCTACCCCTACCCCTGAATGCCCTCTAACCCCAACCCTAACCCCAATCATAACACTAAAATTGCGCCTGATTCTAACCCTAACCCTAACGGTAACCCGAACCCGAACCCTAACCCTCGATTCTACGAAAGCTAAACCTAAACCTAACTCTAAGCCTAACACTATCCTTAAATGCAGTCGATTCTAACCCTCACCCTAAACATAACCGTTATCCTAACCCTATCCCTCACCCTAAATGCACTGGATTCTAACCATAACTCTAACACCAATGTGCTCTATTCTAACCCTAACACTTAATCGTCAATCTCAACACTAACTCTAACCCTAAATGCACTCGATTCTAACCCAAAGGCAATCCTGACCCTTAGCCTAACCTTAAACCTCAATTCTACCAACACAAACCTTAAGACTAATCCTACCCCTACTCCTACCCCTACCCCTAAATGCACTCTAAGCCATACCCTAACCCCAACCATAACACTAAAATTGCGCCTGATTCTAACCCTAACCCTAACGCTAACCTTAACCCGAAGCCTAACCCTCTATTCTACGAAAGCTAACCCTAAACCGGACTCTAACCTTAACACTATCCTGAAATGCACTCGATTCTAACCCTCACCCTAAACGTAACCGTAACCCTAAGCCTAAGCCTAACCCTAAATGGACTGGATTCTAACCACAACTCTAACTGTAATGTTCTTGACTCTAACCCTAACACTAATTCGTCAATCTCAACAGTAACCTTAAGCCTAAATGCACTCGATTCTAACCCAAAAGGCAATCCTGACCCTGAGCCTAACCCTAAACCTCGATTCTACCAACACTAACCCTAACCTTAATTCTAACCGGGCCCCAACCCCTACCGCTAAATGCACTCTAACCATTCCACTAACCTAACACTAACCGTAACCCTAACGAATTCTAACCATAACTCTATCCCTAAATGTGCTTGATTCTAACGCTAAAACTAAATCGTCAATTTCAACACTATCCCTAAGCCTAAATGCACTGGATTCTAACCCAAAAGCCATTCCTGACCCAAAGCCTAACCCTAAACTTCGATTCTACCATCACAAATCTTAACCCTAATCCTAACCCTACTCCTACCCCTACCCCTAAATGCACTCTAAGCCATACCCTAACGAAAACCAGAACAGTAAAAATGCGCCTGATTCTAACCCTAACCCTAACCCTAAGCCTAACCTTGAGCCTAACCCTCGATTCTATGAAAGCGAACGCTATACCTAACTCTAACACTAGCACTATCCTTAAATGCTCTTGATTCTAACCCTGACCCTAAACCTAACACGAAACCCTACCCCTAACCCTAATCCTAAAGCCAAATGCACTGAATTCTAAGCATAACTCTAACCCTAACTGTGCTCGATTCTAACCTTAAAACTAAATCGACAATTTCAACACTATCCCCAAGCCTAAATGCACTGGATTCTAACCCAAAAGCCATTCCTGACCCTAAGCCTAACCCTAAACTTTGATTCTACCAACACAAACCTTAACCCTAATTCTAACCCTACTCCTACCCCTACCCCTGAATGCACTCTGAGCCATACCCTAACGAAAACCAGAACAGTAAAAATGCGCCTGATTCTAACCCTAACCCTAACCCTAAGCCTAACCTTGAGCCTAACCCTCGATTCTATGAAAGCGAACGCTAAACCTAACTCTAACCCTAGCACTATCCTTAAATGCTCTCGATTCTAACCCTGACCCTAAACTTAACTCTAACCCTAACCCTAACCCTAAATGCACTAAATTCTAACCATAACTCTAACCCTAAATGTGCTCGATTCAAACCCTAACTCTAAATCGTCAATTTGAACACTAACACAAAGCCGGAATAAACTCGATTCTGATCCAAAATGCAATCCTGACCCTAAGCCTAAACCTAAACCTCGATTCTACCAATACAAACCTTAACCCTTATCCTAACCCTACCCCTACCACTAGCACTAAAAGCAATTTAACCCTATCGTTCACCCTAACGCTAACACTAAAACTGTGCTTGATTCTAACCCTAACCCTCACCCTAAGCCTAACCCAAACCCTAACCCTAACCCTAACCTCAACCCTAACCCTAACCGTCGATTCTAAGAAATCTAACCCTAACCAAACTCTAACCCTAACACTATCCTTAAATGCACTCGATTCTAACCCTCACCCTAAACATAACCGTTATCCTATCCCTATCCCTAACCCTAAATGCACTGCATTCTAACCATAACTCTATCCCTAATGTGCTCGATTCTAACCCTAATACTAAATCGTCAATCTCAACACTAACTCGAACCCTAAATGCGCTTGATACTAACCCAAAAGGCAATCCTGCCCTTAGGCTAACCTTAAACATCGATTCTACCAACACAAACCTTAAGACTAATCCTAACCCTACTCCTACCCCTACCCCTGAATGCCCTCTAACCCTAAACCTAACCCTAACCTTAACACTAAAAATGGCCTTGATTCTAACCCTAAGCCTAACCCGAACCCTAACCCTAACCTCAACCCTAACCCTAACCGTCTATTCTAAGAAATCTAACCGTAACCAAACACTAACCCTAACACTATCCTTAAATGCACTGGATTCTAACACTCACCCTAAACATAACCGTTATCCTAACCCTATCCCTAACCCTAAATGCACTGCATTCTAACCATAACTCTATCCCTAATGTGCTCGATTCTAACCCTAATACTAAATCGTCAATCTCAACACTAACTCGAACCCTAAATGCACTCGATTCTAACCCAAAAGGCAATCCTGCCCTTAGCCTAACCTTAAACCTCGATTCTACCAACACAAACCTTAAGACTAATCCTACCCCTACTCCTACCCCTACCCCTAAATGCACTCGAAGCCATACCCTAACCCCAATCACAACACTAAAATTGCGCCTGATGCTAAACCTAACCCTAACGGTAACCCGAACCCGAACCCTAACCCTCGATTATACGAAAGCTAAACCTAAACCTAACTCTAACCCTAACACTATCCTTAAATGCACTCGATTCTAAACCTCACCCTAAACATAACCGTTATCCTAACCCTATCCCTAACCCTAAATGCACTGCATTCTAACCTTAACTCTAACACCAATGTGCTCGATTCTAACCCTAATACTTAATCGTCAATCTCAACACTAACTCTAACCCTAAATGCACTCGATTCTAACCCAAAGGCAATCCTGACCCTTAGCCTAACCTGAAACCTCAATTCTACCAACACAAACCTTAAGTCTCATCCTAACCCTACTCCTACCCCTACCCCTAAATGCACTCTAAGCCATACCCTAACCCCAACCATAACACTAAAATTGCGCCTGATTCTAACCCTAACCCTAACGCTAACCTTAACCCGAAGCCTAACCCTCTATTCTACGAAAGCTAACCCTAAACCGGACTCTAACCCTAACACTATCCTTAAATGCACTCGATTCTAACCCTCACCCTAAACATAACCGAAACCCTAAGGCTAAGCCTAACCCTAAATGGACTGGATTCTAACCACAACTCTAACTGTAATGTTCTTGATTCTAACCCTAACACTAATTCGTCAATCTCAACAGTAACCTTAAACCTAAATGCACTCGATTCTAACCCAAAAGGCAATCCTGACCCTGAGCCTAACCCTAAACCTCGATTCTACCAACACTAACCCTAACCTTAATTCTAACCGTGCCCCAACCCCTACCGCTAAATGCACTCTAACCATTCCACTAACCCTAACACTAACCGTAACCCTAACGAATTCTAACCATAACTCTATCCCTAAATGTGCTTGATTCTAACGCTAAAACTAAATCGTCAATTTCAACACTATCCCTAAGCCTAAATGCACTGGATTCTAACCCAAAAGCCATTCCTGACCCTAAGCCTAACCCTAAACTTCGATTCTACCAACACAAACCTTAACCCTAATCCTAACCCTCCTCCTACCCCTACCCCTAAATACACTCTAAGCCATTCCCTAACGAAAACCAGAACAGTAAAAATGCGCCTGATTCTAACCCTAACCCTAACCCTAAGCCTAACCTTGAGCCTAACCCTCGATTCTATGAAAGCGAACGCTAAACCTAACTCTAACCCTAGCACTATACTTAAATGCTCTTGATTCTAACCCTGACCCTAAACCTAACACGAACCCTACCCCTAACCCTAATCCTAAAGCCAAATGCACTGAATTCTAAGCATAACTCTAACCCTAACTGTGCTCGACTCTAACCTTAAAAGTAAATCGACAATTTCAACACTATCCCCAAGCCTAAATGCACTGGATTCTAACCCAAAAGCCATTCCTGCCCCAAAGCCTAACCCTAAACTTTGATTCTACCAACACAAACCTTAACCCTAATCCTAACCCTACTCCCACCCCTACCCCTCAATGCACTCTAAGCCATACCCTAACGAAAACCAGAACACTAAAAATGCGCCTGATTCTAACCCTAACCCTAACCCTAAGCCTAACCTTGAGGCTAACCCTCGATTCTGTGAAAGCGAACGCTAAACCTAACTCTAACCCTAGCACTATCCTTAAATGCTCTCGATTCTAACCCTGACCCTAAACCTAACCCTAACCCTAACGCTAACCCTAAATGCACTAAATTCTAACCATAACTCTAACCCTAAATGTGCTCGATTCAAACCCGAACACTAAATCGTCAATTTGAACACTAACCCAAAGCCTGAATAAACTCGATTCTGATCCAAAATGCAATCCTGACCCTAAGCCTAAACCTAAACCTCGATTCTACCAACACAAACCTTAACCCTAATCCTAACCCTACCCCTAACACTAGCCCTAAAAGCACTTTAACCCTAACCCTCACCTTAACGCTAACACTAAAACTGTGCTTTATTCTAACCCTAACCCTCACCCTAAGCCTAACCGGAAGCCTAACCCTCGATTCTACGAAAGCTAACCCTAAACCTAAGTCTAACCCTAACACTATCCTTAAATGCACTCGATTCTAACCCTCACCCTAAACATAACCGTAACCATAAGCCTAAGCCTAACCCTAAATGCACTGAATTCTAACCATAACTCTAACTGTAATGTTCTTGATTCTAACCCTAACACTAATTCGTCAATCTCAACAGTAACCTTCAGCCTAAAAGCACTCGATTCTAACCCAAAAGGCAATCCTGACCCTAAGCCTAAGCCTGAACCTCAGTTCTACCAACAAAAACCCTAACCCTAATCCTAACCCTACTCCTACCCCTACCCCTGAATGCGCTCTAACCCTAACCCTAACCCTAACCTTAACACTAAAAATGCCCTTGATTCTAACCCTAACCCTAACTCGAACCCTAAATGCACTAGATTCTAACCCAAAAGGCAATCCTGCCCTTAGCCTAACCTTAAACCTAGATTCTACCAACAGAAACCTTAAGACTAATCCTAACCCTACTCCTACCCCTACCCCTGAATGCCCTCTAACCCCAACCCTAACCCCAATCATAACACTAAAATTGCGCCTGATTCTAACCCTAACCCTAACGGTAACCCGAACCCGAACCCTAACCCTCGATTCTACGAAAGCTAAACCTAAACCTAACTCTAAGCCTAACACTATCCTTAAATGCAGTCGATTCTAACCCTCACCCTAAACATAACCGTTATCCTAACCCTATCCCTCACCCTAAATGCACTGGATTCTAACCATAACTCTAACACCAATGTGCTCTATTCGAACCCTAACACTTAATCGTCAATCTCAACACTAACTCTAACCCTAAATGCACTCGATTCTAACCCAAAGGCAATCCTGACCCTTAGCCTAACCTTAAACCTCAATTCTACCAACACAAACCTTAAGACTAATCCTACCCCTACTCCTACCCCTACCCCTAAATGCACTCTAAGCCATACCCTAACCCCAACCATAACACTAAAATTGCGCCTGATTCTAACCCTAACCCTAACGCTAACCTTAACCCGAAGCCTAACCCTCTATTCTACGAAAGCTAACCCTAAACCGGACTCTAACCTTAACACTATCCTGAAATGCACTCGATTCTAACCCTCACCCTAAACGTAACCGTAACCCTAAGCCTAAGCCTAACCCTAAATGGACTGGATTCTAACCACAACTCTAACTGTAATGTTCTTGACTCTAACCCTAACACTAATTCGTCAATCTCAACAGTAACCTTAAGCCTAAATGCACTCGATTCTAACCCAAAAGGCAATCCTGACCCTGAGCCTAACCCTAAACCTCGATTCTACCAACACTAACCCTAACCTTAATTCTAACCGGGCCCCAACCCCTACCGCTAAATGCACTCTAACCATTCCACTAACCCTAACACTAACCGTAACCCTAACGAATTCTAACCATAACTCTATGCCTAAATGTGCTTGATTCTAACGCTAAAACTAAATCGTCAATTTCAACACTATCCCTAAGCCTAAATGCACTGGATTCTAACCCAAAAGCCATTCCTGACCCAAAGCCTAACCCTAAACTTCGATTCTACCATCACAAATCTTAACCCTAATCCTAACCCTACTCCTACCCCTACCCCTAAATGCACTCTAAGCCATACCCTAACGAAAACCAGAACAGTAAAAATGCGCCTGATTCTAACCCTAACCCTAACCCTAAGCCTAACCTTGAGCCTAACCCTCGATTCTATGAAAGCGAACGCTATACCTAACTCTAACACTAGCACTATCCTTAAATGCTCTTGATTCTAACCCTGACCCTAAACCTAACACGAACCCTACCCCTAACCCTAATCCTAAAGCCAAATGCACTGAATTCTAAGCATAACTCTAACCCTAACTGTGCTCGATTCTAACCTTAAAACTAAATCGACAATTTCAACACTATCCCTAAGCCTAAATGCACTGGATTCTAACCCAAAAGCCATTCCTGACCCTAAGCCTAACCCTAAACTTCGATTCTACCAACACAAACCTTAACCCTAATCCTAACCCTACTCCTACCCCTACCCCTGAATGCACTCTGAGCCATACCCTAACGAAAACCAGAACAGTAAAAATGCGCCTGATTCTAACCCTAACCCTAACCCTAAGCCTAACCTTGAGCCTAACCCTCGATTCTATGAAAGCGAACGCTAAACCTAACTCTAACCCTAGCACTATCCTTAAATGCTCTCGATTCTAACCCTGACCCTAAACTTAACTCTAACCCTAACCCTAACCCTAAATGCACTAAATTCTAACCATAACTCTAACCCTAAATGTGCTCGATTCAAACCCTAACACTAAATCGTCAATTTGAACACTAACCCAAAGCCTGAATAAACTCGATTCTGATCCAAAATGCAATCCTGACCCTAAGCCTAAACCTAAACCTCGATTGTACCAACACAAACCTTAACCCCAATCCTAACTCTACCCCTACCACTAGCCCTAAAAGCACTTTAACCCTAACCCTCACCCTAACGCTAACACTAAAACGGTGCTTGATTCTAACCCTAACCCTCACCCTAAGCCTAACCCGAAGCCTAACCCTCGATTCTACGAAAGCTAACCCTAAACCTAAGTCTAACCCTAACACTATCCTTAAATGCACTCGATTCTAACCCTCACCCTAAACATAACCGTAACCATAAGCCTAAGCCTGACCCTAAATGCACTGAATTCTAACCATAACTCTAACTGCAATGTTCTTGATTCTAACTCTAACACTAATTCGTCAATCTCAACAGTAACCTTCAGCCTAAATGCACTCGATTCTAACCCAAAAGGCAATCCTGACCCTAAGCCTAAGCCTGAACCTCAATTCTACCAACAAAAACCCTAACCCTAATCCTAACCCTACTCCTACCCCTACCCCTGAATGCCCTCTAACTCTAACCCTAACCCTAACCTTAACACTAAAAATGCCCTTGATTCTGACCCTAACCCTAACCCTAACCCTCACCTCAACCCTAACCCTAACCGTCGATTCTAAGAAATCTAACCCTAACCAAACTCTAACCCTAACACTATCCTTAAATGCACTCGATTCTAACACTCACCCTAAACATAACCGTTATCCTAACCCTATCCCTAACCCTAAATGCACTGCATTCTAACCATAACTCTATCCCTAATGTGCTCGATTCTAACCCTAATACTAAATCGTCAATCTCAACACTAACTCGAACCCTAAATGCACTCGATTCTAACCCAAAAGGCAATCCTGCCCTTAGCCTAACCTTAAACCTCGATTCTACCAACACAAACCTTAAGACTAATCCTAACCGTACTCCTACCCCTACCCCTAAATGCACTCTAAGCCATACCGTAACCCCAATCACAACACTAAAATTGCACCTGATGCTAAACCTAACCCTAACGGTAACCCTAACCTGAACCCTAAACCTCGATTCTACGAAAGCTAAACCTAAACCTAACTCTAACCCTAACACTATCCTTAAATGCACTCGATTCTAACCCTCACCCTAAACATAACCGTTATCCTAACCCTATCCCTAACCCTAAATGCACTGGATTCTAACCATAACTCTAACACCAATGTTCTCGATTCTAACCCTAATTCTTAATCGTCAATCTCAACACTAACACTAACCCTAAATGCACTCGATTCTAAACCAAAGGCAATCTTGACCCTTAGCCTAAACTTAAACCTGAATTCTACCAACACAAACCTTAAGACTAATCCTAACCCTACTCCTACCCCTACCCCTAAATGCACTCTAAGCCATACCCTAACCCCAACCATAACACTAAAATTGCGCCTGATTCTAACCCTAACCCTAACGCTAACCTTAACCCGAAGCCCAACCCTCTATTCTACGAAAGCTAACCCTAAACCGTACTCTAACCCTAACACTATCCTTAAATGCACTCGATTCTAACCCTCACCCTAAACATAACCGTAACCCTAAGCCTAAGCCTAACCCTAAATGGACTGGATTCTAACCACAACTCTAACTGTAATGTTCTTGATTCTAACCCTAACACTAATTCGTCAATCTCAACAGTAACCTTAAACCTAAATGCACTCGATTCTAACCCAAAAGGCAATCCTGACCCTGAGCCTAACCCTAAACCTCGATTCTACCAACAATAACCCTAACCTTAATTCTAACCGTGCCCCAACCCCTACCGTTAAATGCACTCTAACCATTCCACTAACCCTAACACTAACCGTAACCCTAACGAAATCTAACCATAACTCTATCCCTAAATGTGCTTGATTCTAACGCTAAAACTAAATCGTCAATTTCAACACTATCCCTAAGCCTAAATGCACTGGATTCTAACCCAAAAGCCATTCCTGACCCTAAGCCTAACCCTAAACTTCGATTCTACCATCACAAACCTTAACCCTAATCCTAACTCTACTCCTACCCCTACCCCTAAATGCACTCTAAGCCATAGCCTAACGAAAACCTGAACAGTAAAAATGCGCCTGATTCTAACCCTAACCCTAACCCTAAGCCTAACCTTGAGCCTAACCCTCGATTCTATGAAAGCGAACGCTAAACCTAACTCTAACCCTAGCACTGGCCTTAAATGCTCTTGATTCTAACCGGGACCGTAAACCTAACACGAACCCTACCCCTAACCCTAATCCTAAAGCAAAATGCACTGAATTCTAAGCATAACTCTAACCCTAACTGTGCTCGATTCTAACCTTAAAACTAAATCGACAATTTCAACACTATCCCCAAGCCTAAATGCACTGGATTCTAACCCAAAAGCCATTCCTGCCCCAAAGCCTAACCCTAAACTTTGATTCTACCAACACAAACCTTAACCCTAATCCTAATCCTACCCCTACGACTAGCCCTAAAAGCACTTTAACCCTAATCCTAACCCTAACCCTAACCCTAACCCTAACCGTCGATTCTAAGAAATCTAACCCTAACCAAACTCTAACCCTAACACTATCCTTAAATGCACTCTATTCTAACCCTCACCCTAAACATATCCGTTATCCTAACCCTATCCCTAACCCTAAATGCACTGGATTCTAACCATAACTCTAACACCAATGTGCTCGATTCTAACCCTAATTCTTAATCGTCAATCTCAACACTAACTCTAACCCTAAATGCACTCGATTCTAACCCAAAGGCAATCCTGACCCTTAGCCTAACCTTAAACCTGAATTCTACCAAGAAAAACCTTAAGACTAATCCTAACCCTACTCCTACCCCTACCCCTAAATGCACTCTAAGCCATACCCTAACCCCAACCATAACATTAAACTGCGGCTGATTCTAACCCTAACCCTAACGCTAACTTTAACCCGAAGCCTAACCCTCTATTCTACGAAAGCTAACCCCAAACCGGACTCTAACCCTAACACTATCCTTAAATGTACTCGATTCTAACCCTCACCCTAAACATAACCGTAACCCTAAGCCTAAGCCTAACCCTAAACGGACTGGATTCTAACCACAACTCTAACTGTAATGTTCTTGATTCTAACCCTAACACTAATTCGTCAATCTCAACAGTAACCTTAAACCTAAATGCACTCGATTCTAAACCAAAAGGCAGTCCTGACCCTGAGCCTATCCCTAAACCTCGATTCTACCAACACTAACCCTAACCTTAAATCTAACCGTGCCCCAACCCCTACCGCTAAATGCACTCTAACCATTCCACTAACCCTAACACTAACCGTAACCCTAACGAATTCTAATCATAACTCTATCCCTAAATGTGCTTGATTCTAACGCCAAAACTAAATCGTCGATTTCAACACTATCCCCAAGCCTAAATGCACTGGATTCTAACCCAAAAGCCATTCCTGACCCTAAGCCTAACCCTCAACTTCGATTCTACCAACAGAAACCTTAACCCTAATTCTAACTCTACTCCTACCCCTACCCCTGAATGCACTCTGAGCCATACCCTAACGAAAACCAGAACAGTAAAAATGCGCCTGATTCTAACCCTAACCCTAACCCTAAGCCTAACCTTGAGCCTAACCCTCGATTCTATGAAAGCGAACGCTAAACTTAACTCTAACCCTAGCACTATCCTTAAATGCTCTCGATTCTAACCCTGACCCTAAACTTAACCCTGACCCTAACCCTAACCCTAAATGCACTAAATTCTAACCATAACTCTAACCCTAAATGTGCTCGATTCAAACCCTAACACTAAATCGTCAATTTGAACACTAACCCAAAGCCTGAATAAACTCGATTCTGATCCAAAATGCATTCCAGACCCTAAGCCTAAACCTAAACCTCGATTCTACCAACACAAACCTTAACCCTAACCCTAACTCTACCCCTACCACTAGCCGTAAAAGCACTTTAACCCTAACCCTCACCCTAACGCTAACACTAAAACTGTGCTTGATTCTAACCCTAACCCTCACCCTAAGCCTAACCCGAAGCCTAACCCTCGATTCTACGAAAGCTAACCCTAAACCTAAGTCTAACCCTAACACTATCCTTAAATGCACTCGATTCTAACCCTCACCCTAAACATAACCGTAACCATAAGCCTAAGCCTAACCCTAAATGCACTGAATTCTAACCATAACTCTAACTGTAATGTTCTTGATTCTAACCCTAACACTAATTCGTCAATCTCAACAGTAACCTTCAGCCTAAAAGCACTCGATTCTAACCCAAAAGGCAATCCTGACCCTAAGCCTAAGCCTGAACCTCAATTCTACCAACAAAAACCCTAACCCTAATCCTAACCCTACTCCTACCCCTACCCCTGAATGCCCTCTAACCCTAACGCTAACCCTAACCTTAACACTAAAAATGCCCTTGATTCTGACCCTAACCCTAACCCTAACCCTAACCTCAACCCTAACCCTAACCGTCGATTCTAAGAAATCTAACCCTAACCAAACTCTAACCCTAACACTATCCTTAAATGCACTCCATTCTAACACTCACCCTAAACATAACTGTTATCCTAACCCTATCCCTAACCCTAAATGCACTGCATTCTAACCATAACTCTATCCCTAATGTGCTCGATTCTAACCCTAATACTAAATCGTCAATCTCAACACTAACTCGAACCCTAAATGCACTAGATTCTAACCCAAAAGGCAATCCTGCCCTTAGCCTAACCTTAAACCTCGATTCTACCAACACAAACCTTAAGACTAATCCTACCCCTACTCCTACCCCTACCCCTAAATGCACTCTAAGCCATACCCTAACCCCAACCATAACATTAAACTGCGGCTGATTCTAACCCTAACACTAACGCTAACTTTAACCCGAAGCCTAACCCTCTATTCTACGAAAGCTAACCCCAAACCGGACTCTAACCCTAACACTATCCTTAAATGTACTCGATTCTAACCCTCACCCTAAACATAACCGTAACCCTAAGCCTAAGCCTAACCCTAAACGGACTGGATTCTAACCACAACTCTAACTGTAATGTTCTTGCTTCTAACCCTAACACTAATTCGTCAATCTCAACAGTAACCTTAAACCTAAATGCACTCGATTCTAAACCAAAAGGCAGTCCTGACCCTGAGCCTAACCCTAAACCTCGATTCTACCAACACTAACCCTAACCTTAAATCTAACCGTGCCCCAACCCCTACCGCTAAATGCACTCTAACCATTCCACTAACCCTAACACTAACCGTAACCCTAACGAATTCTAATCATAACTCTATCCCTAAATGTGCTTGATTCTAACGCTAAAACTAAATCGTCAATTTCAACACTATCCCCAAGCCTAAATGCACTGGATTCTAACCCAAAAGCCATTCCTGACCCTAAGCCTAACCCTCAACTTCGATTCTACCAACACAAACCTTAACCCTAATTCTAACCCTACTCCTACCCCTACCCCTGAATGCACTCTGAGCCATACCCTAACGAAAACCAGAACAGTAAAAATGCGCCTGATTCTAACCCTAACCCTAACCCTAAGCCTAACCTTGAGCCTAACCCTCGATTCTATGAAAGCGAACGCTAAACCTAACTCTAACCCTAGCACTATCCTTAAATGCTCTCGATTCTAACCCTGACCCTAAACTTAACTCTAACCCTAACCCTAACCCTAAATGCACTAAATTCTAACCATAACTCTAACCCTAAATGTGCTCGATTAAAACCCTAACACTAAATCGTCAATTTGAACACTAACCCAAAGCCTGAATAAACTCGATTCTGATCCAAAATGCAATCCTGACCCTAAGCCTAAACCTAAACCTCGATTCTACCAACACAAACCTTAACCCCAATCCTAACTCTACCCCTACCACTAGCCCTAAAAGCACTTTAACCCTAACCCTCACCCTAACGCTAACACTAAAACGGTGCTTGATTCTAACCCTAACCCTCACCCTAAGCCTAACCCGAAGCCTAACCCTCGATTCTACGAAAGCTAACCCTAAACCTAAGTCTAACCCTAACACTATCCTTAAATGCACTCGATTCTAACCCTCACCCTAAACATAACCGTAACCATAAGCCTAAGCCTGACCCTAAATGCACTGAATTCTAACCATAACTCTAACTGCAATGTTCTTGATTCTAACTCTAACACTAATTCGTCAATCTCAACAGTAACCTTCAGCCTAAATGCACTCGATTCTAACCCAAAAGGCAATCCTGACCCTAAGCCTAAGCCTGAACCTCAATTCTACCAACAAAAACCCTAACCCTAATCCTAACCCTACTCCTACCCCTACCCCTGAATGCCCTCTAACCCTAACCCTAACCCTAACCTTAACACTAAAAATGCCCTTGATTCTGACCCTAACCCTAACCCTAACCCTAACCTCAACCCTAACCCTAACCGTCGATTCTAAGAAATCTAACCCTAACCAAACTCTAACCCTAACACTATCCTTAAATGCACTCGATTCTAACACTCACCCTAAACATAACCGTTATCCTAACCCTATCCCTAACACTAAATGCACTGCATTCTAACCATAACTCTATCCCTAATGTGCTCGATTCTAACCCTAATACTAAATCGTCAATCTCAACACTAACTCGAACCCTAAATGCACTCGATTCTAACCCAAAAGGCAATCCTGCCCTTAGCCTAACCTTAAACCTCGATTCTACCAACACAAACCTTAAGACTAATCCTAACCGTACTCCTACCCCTACCCCTAAATGCACTCTAAGCCATACCGTAACCCCAATCACAACACTTAAATTGCACCTGATGCTAAACCTAACCCTAACGGTAACCCTAACCCGAACCCTAAACCTCGATTCTACGAAAGCTAAACCTAAACCTAACTCTAACCCTAACACTATCCTTAAATGCACTCGATTCTAACCCTCACCCTAAACATAACCGTTATCCTAACCCTATCCCTAACCCGAAATGCACTGGATTCTAACCATAACTCTAACACCAATGTTCTCGATTCTAACCCTAATTCTTAATCGTCAATCTCAACACTAACTCTAACCCTAAATGCACTCGATTCTAAACCAAAGGCAATCTTGACCCTTAGCCTAAACTTAAACCTGAATTCTACCAACACACACCTTAAGACTAATCCTAACCCTACTCCTACCCCTACCCCTAAATGCACTCTAAGCCATACCCTAACCCCAACCATAACACTAAAATTGCGGCGGATTCTAAGCCTAATCCTAACGCTAACTTTAACCCGAAGCCCAACCCTCTATTCTACGAAAGCTAACCCTAAACCGTACTCTAACCCTAACACTATCCTTAAATGCACTCGATTCTAACCCTCACCCTAAACATAACCGTAACCCTAAGCCTAAGCCTAACCCTAAATGGACTGGATTCTAACCACAACTCTAACTGTAATGTTCTTGATTCTAACCCTAACACTAATTCGTCAATCTCAACAGTAACCTTAAACCTAAATGCACTCGATTCTAACCCAAAAGGCAATCCTGACCCTGAGCCTAACCCTAAACCTCGATTCTACCAACAATAACCCTAACCTTAATTCTAACCGTGCCCCAACCCCTACCGTTAAATGCGCTCTAACCATTCCACTAACCCTAACACTAACGGTAACCCTAACGAAATCTAACCATAACTCTATCCCTAAATGTGCTTGATTCTAACGCTAAAACTAAATCGTCAATTTCAACACTATCCCTAAGCCTAAATGCACTGGATTCTAACCCAAAAGCCATTCCTGACCCTAAGCCTAACCCTAAACTTCGATTCTACCATCACAAACCTTAACCCTAATCCTAACTCTACTCCTACCCCTACCCCTAAATGCACTCTAAGCCATAGCCTAACGAAAACCTGAACAGTAAAAATGCGCCTGATTCTAACCCTAACCCTAACCCTAAGCCTAACCTTGAGCCTAACCCTCGATTCTATGAAAGCGAACGCTAAACCTAACTCTAACCCTAGCACTGGCCTTAAATGCTCTTGATTCTAACCGGGACCGTAAACCTAACACGAACCCTACCCCTAACCCTAATCCTAAAGCAAAATGCACTGAATTCTAAGCATAACTCTAACCCTAACTGTGCTCGATTCTAACCTTAAAATTAAATCGACAATTTCAACACTATCCCCAAGCCTAAATGCACTGGATTCTAACCCAAAAGCCATTCCTGCCCCAAAGCCTAACCCTAAACTTTGATTCTACCAACACAAACCTTAACCCTAATCCTAACCCTACCCCTACGACTAGCCCTAAAAGCACTTTAACCCTAATCCTAACCCTAACCCTAACCCTAACCCTAACCGTCGATTCTAAGAAATCTAACCCTAACCAAACTCTAACCCTAACACTATCCTTAAATGCACTCTATTCTAACCCTCACCCTAAACATATCCGTTATCCTAACCCTATCCCTAACCCTAAATGCACTGGATTCTAACCATAACTCTAACACCAATGTGCTCGATTCTAACCCTAATTCTTAATCGTCAATCTCAACACTAACTCTAACCCTAAATGCACTCGATTCTAACCCAAAGGCAATCCTGACCCTTAGCCTAACCTTAAACCTGAATTCTACCAAGAAAAACCTTAAGACTAATCCTAACCCTACTCCTACCATTACCCCTAAATGCACTCTAAGCCATACCCTAACCCCAACCATAACATTAAACTGCGGCTGATTCTAACCCTAACCCTAACGCTAACTTTAACCCGAAGCCTAACCCTCTATTCTACGAAAGCTAACCCCAAACCGGACTCTAACCCTAACACTATCCTTAAATGTACTCGATTCTAACCCTCACCCTAAACATAACCGTAACCCTAAGCCTAAGCCTAACCCTAAACGGACTGGATTCTAACCACAACTCTAACTGTAATGTTCTTGATTCTAACCCTAACACTAATTCGTCAATCTCAACAGTAACCTTAAACCTAAATGCACTCGATTCTAACCCAAAAGGCAATCCTGACCCTGAGCCTATCCCTAAACCTCGATTCTACCAACACTAACCCTAACCTTAAATCTAACCGTGCCCCAACCCCTACCGCTAAATGCACTCTAACCATTCCACTAACCCTAACACTAACCGTAACCCTAACGAATTCTAATCATAACTCTATCCCTAAATGTGCTTGATTCTAACGCCAAAACTAAATCGTCGATTTCAACACTATCCCCAAGCCTAAATGCACTGGATTCTAACCCAAAAGCCATTCCTGACCCTAAGCCTAACCCTCAACTTCGATTCTACCAACAGAAACCTTAACCCTAATTCTAACCCTACTCCTACCCCTACCCCTGAATGCACTCTGAGCCATACCCTAACGAAAACCAGAACAGTAAAAATGCGCCTGATTCTAACCCTAACCCTAACCCTAAGCCTAACCTTGAGCCTAACCCTCGATTCTATGAAAGCGAACGCTAAACCTAACTCTAACCCTAGCACTATCCTTAAATGCTCTCGATTCTAACCCTGACCCTAAACTTAACTCTAACCCTAACCCTAACCCTAAATGCACTAAATTCTAACCATAACTCTAACCCTAAATGTGCTCGATTCAAACCCTAACACTAAATCGTCAATTTGAACACTAACCCAAAGCCTGAATAAACTCGATTCTGATCCAAAATGCAATCCTGACCCTAAGCCTAAACCTAAACCTCGATTGTACCAACACAAACCTTAACCCCAATCCTAACTCTACCCCTACCACTAGCCCTAAAAGCACTTTAACCCTAACCCTCACCCTAACGCTAACACTAAAACGGTGCTTGATTCTAACCCTAACCCTCACCCTAAGCCTAACCCGAAGCCTAACCCTCGATTCTACGAAAGCTAACCCTAAACCTAAGTCTAACCCTAACACTATCCTTAAATGCACTCGATTCTAACCCTCACCCTAAACATAACCGTAACCATAAGCCTAAGCCTGACCCTAAATGCACTGAATTCTAACCATAACTCTAACTGCAATGTTCTTGATTCTAACTCTAACACTAATTCGTCAATCTCAACAGTAACCTTCAGCCTAAATGCACTCGATTCTAACCCAAAAGGCAATCCTGACCCTAAGCCTAAGCCTGAACCTCAATTCTACCAACAAAAACCCTAACCCTAATCCTAACCCTACTCCTACCCCTACCCCTGAATGCCCTCTAACCCTAACCCTAACCCTAACCTTAACACTAAAAATGCCCTTGATTCTGACCCTAACCCTAACCCTAACCCTAACCTCAACCCTAACCCTAACCGTCGATTCTAAGAAATCTAACCCTAACCAAACTCTAACCCTAACACTATCCTTAAATGCACTCGATTCTAACACTCACCCTAAACATAACCGTTATCCTAACCCTATCCCTAACACTAAATGCACTGCATTCTAACCATAACTCTATCCCTAATGTGCTCGATTCTAACCCTAATACTAAATCGTCAATCTCAACACTAACTCGAACCCTAAATGCACTCGATTCTAACCCAAAAGGCAATCCTGCCCTTAGCCTAACCTTAAACCTCGATTCTACCAACACAAACCTTAAGACTAATCCTAACCGTACTCCTACCCCTACCCCTAAATGCACTCTAAGCCATACCGTAACCCCAATCACAACACTAAAATTGCACCTGATGCTAAACCTAACCCTAACGGTAACCCTAACCCGAACCCTAAACCTCGATTCTACGAAAGCTAAACCTAAACCTAACTCTAACCCTAACACTATCCTTAAATGCACTCGATTCTAACCCTCACCCTAAACATAACCGTTATCCTAACCCTATCCCTAACCCGAAATGCACTGGATTCTAACCATAACTCTAACACCAATGTTCTCGATTCTAACCCTAATTCTTAATCGTCAATCTCAACACTAACTCTAACCCTAAATGCACTCGATTCTAAACCAAAGGCAATCTTGACCCTTAGCCTAAACTTAAACCTGAATTCTACCAACACACACCTTAAGACTAATCCTAACCCTACTCCTACCCCTACCCCTAAATGCACTCTAAGCCATACCCTAACCCCAACCATAACACTAAAATTGCGGCGGATTCTAAGCCTAATCCTAACGCTAACTTTAACCCGAAGCCCAACCCTCTATTCTACGAAAGCTAACCCTAAACCGTACTCTAACCCTAACACTATCCTTAAATGCACTCGATTCTAACCCTCACCCTAAACATAACCGTAACCCTAAGCCTAAGCCTAACCCTAAATGGACTGGATTCTAACCACAACTCTAACTGTAATGTTCTTGATTCTAACCCTAACACTAATTCGTCAATCTCAACAGTAACCTTAAACCTAAATGCACTCGATTCTAACCCAAAAGGCAATCCTGACCCTGAGCCTAACCCTAAACCTCGATTCTACCAACAATAACCCTAACCTTAATTCTAACCGTGCCCCAACCCCTACCGTTAAATGCGCTCTAACCATTCCACTAACCCTAACACTAACGGTAACCCTAACGAAATCTAACCATAACTCTATCCCTAAATGTGCTTGATTCTAACGCTAAAACTAAATCGTCAATTTCAACACTATCCCTAAGCCTAAATGCACTGGATTCTAACCCAAAAGCCATTTCTGACCCTAAGCCTAACCCTAAACTTCGATTCTACCATCACAAACCTTAACCCTAATCCTAACTCTACTCCTACCCCTACCCCTAAATGCACTCTAAGCCATAGCCTAACGAAAACCTGAACAGTAAAAATGCGCCTGATTCTAACCCTAACCCTAACCCTAAGCCTAACCTTGAGCCTAACCCTCGATTCTATGAAAGCGAACGCTAAACCTAACTCTAACCCTAGCACTGGCCTTAAATGCTCTTGATTCTAACCGGGACCGTAAACCTAACACGAACCCTACCCCTAACCCTAATCCTAAAGCAAAATGCACTGAATTCTAAGCATAACTCTAACCCTAACTGTGCTCGATTCTAACCTTAAAATTAAATCGACAATTTCAACACTATCCCCAAGCCTAAATGCACTGGATTCTAACCCAAAAGCCATTCCTGCCCCAAAGCCTAACCCTAAACTTTGATTCTACCAACACAAACCTTAACCCTAATCCTAACCCTACCCCTACGACTAGCCCTAAAAGCACTTTAACCCTAATCCTAACCCTAACCCTAACCCTAACCCTAACCGTCGATTCTAAGAAATCTAACCCTAACCAAACTCTAACCCTAACACTATCCTTAAATGCACTCTATTCTAACCCTCACCCTAAACATATCCGTTATCCTAACCCTATCCCTAACCCTAAATGCACTGGATTCTAACCATAACTCTAACACCAATGTGCTCGATTCTAACCCTAATTCTTAATCGTCAATCTCAACACTAACTCTAACCCTAAATGCACTCGATTCTAACCCAAAGGCAATCCTGACCCTTAGCCTAACCTTAAACCTGAATTCTACCAAGAAAAACCTTAAGACTAATCCTAACCCTACTCCTACCCCTACCCCTAAATGCACTCTAAGCCATACCCTAACCCCAACCATAACATTAAACTGCGGCTGATTCTAACCCTAACCCTAACGCTAACTTTAACCCGAAGCCTAACCCTCTATTCTACGAAAGCTAACCCCAAACCGGACTCTAACCCTAACACTATCCTTAAATGTACTCGATTCTAACCCTCACCCTAAACATAACCGTAACCCTAAGCCTAAGCCTAACCCTAAACGGACTGGATTCTAACCACAACTCTAACTGTAATGTTCTTGATTCTAACCCTAACACTAATTCGTCAATCTCAACAGTAACCTTAAACCTAAATGCACTCGATTCTAACCCAAAAGGCAATCCTGACCCTGAGCCTATCCCTAAACCTCGATTCTACCAACACTAACCCTAACCTTAAATCTAACCGTGCCCCAACCCCTACCGCTAAATGCACTCTAACCATTCCACTAACCCTAACACTAACCGTAACCCTAACGAATTCTAATCATAACTCTATCCCTAAATGTGCTTGATTCTAACGCCAAAACTAAATCGTCGATTTCAACACTATCCCCAAGCCTAAATGCACTGGATTCTAACCCAAAAGCCATTCCTGACCCTAAGCCTAACCCTCAACTTCGATTCTACCAACAGAAACCTTAACCCTAATTCTAACCCTACTCCTACCCCTACCCCTGAATGCACTCTGAGCCATACCCTAACGAAAACCAGAACAGTAAAAATGCGCCTGATTCTAACCCTAACCCTAACCCTAAGCCTAACCTTGAGCCTAACCCTCGATTCTATGAAAGCGAACGCTAAACCTAACTCTAACCCTAGCACTATCCTTAAATGCTCTCGATTCTAACCCTGACCCTAAACTTAACCCTGACCCTAACCCTAACCCTAAATGCACTAAATTCTAACCATAACTCTAACCCTAAATGTGCTCGATTCAAACCCTAACACTAAATCGTCAATTTGAACACTAACCCAAAGCCTGAATAAACTCGATTCTGATCCAAAATGCATTCCAGACCCTAAGCCTAAACCTAAACCTCGATTCTACCAACACAAACCTTAACCCTAACCCTAACTCTACCCCTACCACTAGCCCTAAAAGCACTTTAACCCTAACCCTCACCCTAACGCTAACACTAAAACGGTGCTTGATTCTAACCCTAACCCTCACCCTAAGCCTAACCCGAAGCCTAACCCTCGATTCTACGAAAGCTAACCCTAAACCTAAGTCTAACCCTAACACTATCCTTAAATGCACTCGATTCTAACCCTCACCCTAAACATAACCGTAACCATAAGCCTAAGCCTAACCCTAAATGCACTGAATTCTAACCATAACTCTAACTGTAATGTTCTTGATTCTAACCCTAACACTAATTCCTCAATCTCAACAGTAACCTTCAGCCTAAATGCACTCGATTCTAACCCAAAAGGCAATCCTGACCCTAAGCCTAAGCCTGAACCTCAATTCTACCAACAAAAACCCTAACCCTAATCCTAACCCTACTCCTACCCCTACCCCTGAATGCCCTCTAACCCTAACCCTAACCCTAACCTTAACACTAAAAATGCCCTAGATTCTGACCCTAACCCTAACCCTAACCCTAACCTCAACCCTAACCCTAACCGTCGATTCTAAGAAATCTAACCCTAACCAAACTCTAACCCTAACACTATCCTTAAATGCACTCCATTCTAACACTCACCCTAAACATAACTGTTATCCTAACCCTATCCCTAACCCTAAATGCACTGCATTCTAACCATAACTCTATCCCTAATGTGCTCGATTCTAACCCTAATACTAAATCGTCAATCTCAACACTAACTCGAACCCTAAATGCACTCGATTCTAACCCAAAAGGCAATCCTGCCCTTAGCCTAACCTTAAACCTCGATTCTACCAACACAAACCTTAAGACTAATCCTACCCCTACTCCTACCCCTACCCCTAAATGCACTCTAAGCCATACCCTAACCCCAACCATAACATTAAACTGCGGCTGATTCTAACCCTAACCCTAACGCTAACTTTAACCCGAAGCCTAACCCTCTATTCTACGAAAGCTAACCCCAAACCGGACTCTAACCCTAACACTATCCTTAAATGTACTCGATTCTAACCCTCACCCTAAACATAACCGTAACCCTAAGCCTAAGCCTAACCCTAAACGGACTGGATTCTAACCACAACTCTAACTGTAATGTTCTTGCTTCTAACCCTAACACTAATTCGTCAATCTCAACAGTAACCTTAAACCTAAATGCACTCGATTCTAAACCAAAAGGCAGTCCTGACCCTGAGCCTAACCCTAAACCTCGATTCTACCAACACTAACCCTAACCTTAAATCTAACCGTGCCCCAACCCCTACCGCTAAATGCACTATAACCATTACACTAACCCTAACACTAACCGTAACCCTAACGAATTCTAACCATAACTCTATCCCTAAATGTGCTTGATTCTAACGCTAAAACTAAATCGTCAATTTCAACACTATCCCCAAGCCTAAATGCACTGGATTCTAACCCAAAAGCCATTCCTGACCCTAAGCCTAACCCTCAACTTCGATTCTACCAACACAAACCTTAACCCTAATTCTAACCCTACTCCTACCCCTACCCCTGAATGCACTCTGAGCCATACCCTAACGAAAACCAGAACAGTAAAAATGCGCCTGATTCTAACCCTAACCCTAACCCTAAGCCTAACCTTGAGCCTAACCCTCGATTCTATGAAAGCGAACGCTAAACCTAACTCTAACCCTAGCACTATCCTTAAATGCTCTCGATTCTAACCCTGACCCTAAACTTAACTCTAACCCTAACCCTAACCCTAAATGCACTAAATTCTAACCATAACTCTAACCCTAAATGTGCTCGATTCAAACCCTAACACTAAATCGTCAATTTGAACACTAACCCAAAGCCTGAATAAACTCGATTCTGATCCAAAATGCAATCCTGACCCTAAGCCCAAACCTAAACCTCGATTCTACCAACACAAACCTTAACCCCAATCCTAACTCTACCCCTACCACTAGCCCTAAAAGCACTTTAACCCTAACCCTCACCCTAACGCTAACACTAAAACGGTGCTTGATTCTAACCCTAAACCTCACCCTAAGCCTAACCCGAAGCCTAACCCTCGATTCTACGAAAGCTAACCCTAAACCTAAGTCTAACCCTAACACTATCCTTAAATGCACTCGATTCTAACCCTCACCCTAAACATAACCGTAACCATAAGCCTAAGCCTGACCCTAAATGCACTGAATTCTAACCATAACTCTAACTGCAATGTTCTTGATTCTAACTCTAACACTAATTCGTCAATCTCAACAGTAACCTTCAGCCTAAATGCACTCGATTCTAACCCAAAAGGCAATCCTGACCCTAAGCCTAAGCCTGAACCTCAATTCTACCAACAAAAACCCTAACCCTAATCCTAACCCTACTCCTACCCCTACCCCTGAATGCCCTCTAACCCTAACCCTAACCCTAACCTTAACACTAAAAATGCCCTTGATTCTGACCCTAACCCTAACCCTAACCCTAACCTCAACCCTAACCCTAACCGTCGATTCTAAGAAATCTAACCCTAACCAAACTCTAACCCTAACACTATCCTTAAATGCACTCGATTCTAACACTCACCCTAAACATAACCGTTATCCTAACCCTATCCCTAACACTAAATGCACTGCATTCTAACCATAACTCTATCCCTAATGTGCTCGATTCTAACCCTAATACTAAATCGTCAATCTCAACACTAACTCGAACCCTAAATGCACTCGATTCTAACCCAAAAGGCAATCCTGCCCTTAGCCTAACCTTAAACCTCGATTCTACCAACACAAACCTTAAGACTAATCCTAACCGTACTCCTACCCCTACCCCTAAATGCACTCTAAGCCATACCGTAACCCCAATCACAACACTTAAATTGCACCTGATGCTAAACCTAACCCTAACGGTAACCCTAACCCGAACCCTAAACCTCGATTCTACGAAAGCTAAACCTAAACCTAACTCTAACCCTAACACTATCCTTAAATGCACTCGATTCTAACCCTCACCCTAAACATAACCGTTATCCTAACCCTATCCCTAACCCGAAATGCACTGGATTCTAACCATAACTCTAACACCAATGTTCTCGATTCTAACCCTAATTCTTAATCGTCAATCTCAACACTAACTCTAACCCTAAATGCACTCGATTCTAAACCAAAGGCAATCTTGACCCTTAGCCTAAACTTAAACCTTAATTCTACCAACACACACCTTAAGACTAATCCTAACCCTACTCCTACCCCTACCCCTAAATGCACTCTAAGCCATACCCTAACCCCAACCATAACACTAAAATTGCGGCGGATTCTAAGCCTAATCCTAACGCTAACTTTAACCCGAAGCCCAACCCTCTATTCTACGAAAGCTAACCCTAAACCGTACTCTAACCCTAACACTATCCTTAAATGCACTCGATTCTAACCCTCACCCTAAACATAACCGTAACCCTAAGCCTAAGCCTAACCCTAAATGGACTGGATTCTAACCACAACTCTAACTGTAATGTTCTTGATTCTAACCCTAACACTAATTCGTCAATCTCAACAGTAACCTTAAACCTAAATGCACTCGATTCTAACCCAAAAGGCAATCCTGACCCTGAGCCTAACCCTAAACCTCGATTCTACCAACAATAACCCTAACCTTAATTCTAACCGTGCCCCAACCCCTACCGTTAAATGCGCTCTAACCATTCCACTAACCCTAACACTAACCGTAACCCTAACGAAATCTAACCATAACTCTATCCCTAAATGTGCTTGATTCTAACGCTAAAACTAAATCGTCAATTTCAACACTATCCCTAAGCCTAAATGCACTGGATTCTAACCCAAAAGCCATTCCTGACCCTAAGCCTAACCCTAAACTTCGATTCTACCATCACAAACCTTAACCCTAATCCTAACTCTACTCCTACCCCTACCCCTAAATGCACTCTAAGCCATAGCCTAACGAAAACCTGAACAGTAAAAATGCGCCTGATTCTAACCCTAACCCTAACCCTAAGCCTAACCTTGAGCCTAACCCTCGATTCTATGAAAGCGAACGCTAAACCTAACTCTAACCCTAGCACTGGCCTTAAATGCTCTTGATTCTAACCGGGACCGTAAACCTAACACGAACCCTACCCCTAACCCTAATCCTAAAGCAAAATGCACTGAATTCTAAGCATAACTCTAACCCTAACTGTGCTCGATTCTAACCTTAAAATTAAATCGACAATTTCAACACTATCCCCAAGCCTAAATGCACTGGATTCTAACCCAAAAGCCATTCCTGCCCCAAAGCCTAACCCTAAACTTTGATTCTACCAACACAAACCTTAACCCTAATCCTAACCCTACCCCTACGACTAGCCCTAAAAGCACTTTAACCCTAATCCTAACCCTAACCCTAACCCTAACCCTAACCGTCGATTCTAAGAAATCTAACCCTAACCAAACTCTAACCCTAACACTATCCTTAAATGCACTCTATTTTAACCCTCACCCTAAACATATCCGTTATCCTAACCCTATCCCTAACCCTAAATGCACTGGATTCTAACCATAACTCTAACACCAATGTGCTCGATTCTAACCCTAATTCTTAATCGTCAATCTCAACACTAACTCTAACCCTAAATGCACTCGATTCTAACCCAAAGGCAATCCTGACCCTTAGCCTAACCTTAAACCTGAATTCTACCAAGAAAAACCTTAAGACTAATCCTAACCCTACTCCTACCCCTACCCCTAAATGCACTCTAAGACATACCCTAACCCCAACCATAACATTAAACTGCAGCTGATTCTAACCCTAACCCTAACGCTAACTTTAACCCGAAGCCTAACCCTCTATTCTACGAAAGCTAACCCCAAACCGGACTCTAACCCTAACACTATCCTTAAATGTACTCGATTCTAACCCTCACCCTAAACATAACCGTAACCCTAAGCCTAAGCCTAACCCTAAACGGACTGGATTCTAACCACAATTCTAACTGTAATGTTCTTGATTCTAACCCTAACACTAATTCGTCAATCTCAACAGTAACCTTAAACCTAAATGCACTCGATTCTAAACCAAAAGGCAGTCCTGACCCTGAGCCTAACCCTAAACCTCGATTCTACCAACACAAACCTTAACCCCAATCCTAACTCTACCCCTACCACTAGCCCTAAAAGCACTTTAACCCTAACCCTCACCCTAACGCTAACACTAAAACGGTGCTTGATTCTAACCCTAACCCTCACCCTAAGCCTAACCCGAAGCCTAACCCTCGATTCTACGAAAGCTAACCCTAAACCTAAGTCTAACCCTAACACTATCCTTAAATGCACTCGATTCTAACCCTCACCCTAAACATAACCGTAACCATAAGCCTAAGCCTGACCCTAAATGCACTGAATTCTAACCATAACTCTAACTGCAATGTTCTTGATTCTAACTCTAACACTAATTCGTCAATCTCAACAGTAACCTTCAGCCTAAATGCACTCGATTCTAACCCAAAAGGCAATCCTGACCCTAAGCCTAAGCCTGAACCTCAATTCTACCAACAAAAACCCTAACCCTAATCCTAACCCTACTCCTACCCCTACCCCTGAATGCCCTCTAACCCTAACCCTAACCCTAACCTTAACACTAAAAATGCCCTTGATTCTGACCCTAACCCTAACCCTAACCCTAACCTCAACCCTAACCCTAACCGTCGATTCTAAGAAATCTAACCCTAACCAAACTCTAACCCTAACACTATCCTTAAATGCACTCCATTCTAACACTCACCCTAAACATTACCGTTATCCTAACCCTATCCCTAACCCTAAATGCACTGCATTCTAACCATAACTCTGTCCCTAATGTGCTCGATTCTAACCCTAATACTAAATCGTCAATCTCAACACTAACTCGAACCCTAAATGCACTCGATTCTAACCCAAAAGGCAATCCTGCCCTTAGCCTAACCTTAAACCTCGATTCTACCAACACAAACCTTAAGACTAATCCTACCCCTACTCCTACCCCTACCCCTAAATGCACTCTAAGCCATACCCTAACCCCAACCATAACATTAAACTGCGGCTGATTCTAACCCTAACCCTAACGCTAACTTTAACCCGAAGCCCTCTATTCTACGAAAGCTAACCCCAAACCGGACTCTAACCCTACCACTATCCTTAAATGTACTCGATTCTAACCCTCACCCTAAACATAACCGTAACCCTGAGCCTAAGCCTAACCCTAAACGGACTGGATTCTAACCACAATTCTAACTGTAATGTTCTTGATTCTAACCCTAACACTAATTCGTCAATCTCAACAGTAACCTTAAACCTAAATGCACTCGATTCTAAACCAAAAGGCAGTCCTGACCCTGAGCCTAACCCTAAACCTCGATTCTACCAACACTAACCCTAACCTTAAATCTAACCGTGCCCCAACCCCTACCGCTAAATGCACTCTAACCATTCCACTAACCCTAACACTAACCGTAACCCTAACGAATTCTAATCATAACTCTATCCCTAAATGTGCTTGATTCTAACGCTAAAACTAAATCGTCAATTTCAACACTATCCCCAAGCCTAAATGCACTGGATTCTAACCCAAAAGCCATTCCTGACCCTAAGCCTAACCCTCAACTTCGATTCTACCAACACAAACCTTAACCCTAATTCTAACCCTACTCCTACCCCTACCCCTGAATGCACTCTGAGCCATACCCTAACGAAAACCAGAACAGTAAAAATGCGCCTGATTCTAACCCTAACCCTAACCCTAAGCCTAACCTTGAGCCTAACCCTCGATTCTATGAAAGCGAACGCTAAACCTAACTCTAACCCTAGCACTATCCTTAAATGCTCTCGATTCTAACCCTGACCCTAAACTTAACTCTAACCCTAACCCTAACCCTAAATGCACTAAATTCTAACCATAACTCTAACCCTAAATGTGCTCGATTCAAACCCTAACACTAAATCGTCAATTTGAACACTAACCCAAAGCCTGAATAAACTCGATTCTGATCCAAAATGCAATCCTGACCCTAAGCCTAAACCTAAACCTCGATTCTACCAACACAAACCTTAACCCCAATCCTAACTCTACCCCTACCACTAGCCCTAAAAGCACTTTAACCCTAACCCTCACCCTAACGCTAACACTAAAACGGTGCTTGATTCTAACCCTAACCCTCACCCTAAGCCTAACCCGAAGCCTAACCCTCGATTCTACGAAAGCTAACCCTAAACCTAAGTCTAACCCTAACACTATCCTTAAATGCACTCGATTCTAACCCTCACCCTAAACATAACCGTAACCATAAGCCTAAGCCTGACCCTAAATGCACTGAATTATAACCATAACTCTAACTGCAATGTTCTTGATTCTAACTCTAACACTAATTCGTCAATCTCAACAGTAACCTTCAGCCTAAATGCACTCGATTCTAACCCAAAAGGCAATCCTGACCCTAAGCCTAAGCCTGAACCTCAATTCTACCAACAAAAACCCTAACCCTAATCCTAACCCTACTCCTACCCCTACCCCTGAATGCCCTCTAACCCTAACCCTAACCCTAACCTTAACACTAAAAATGCCCTTGATTCTGACCCTAACCCTAACCCTAACCCTAACCTCAACCCTAACCCTAACCGTCGATTCTAAGAAATCTAACCCTAACCAAACTCTAACCCTAACACTATCCTTAAATGCACTCGATTCTAACACTCACCCTAAACATAACCGTTATCCTAACCCTATCCCTAACACTAAATGCACTGCATTCTAACCATAACTCTATCCCTAATGTGCTCGATTCTAACCCTAATACTAAATCGTCAATCTCAACACTAACTCGAACCCTAAATGCACTCGATTCTAACCCAAAAGGCAATCCTGCCCTTAGCCTAACCTTAAACCTCGATTCTACCAACACAAACCTTAAGACTAATCCTAACCGTACTCCTACCCCTACCCCTAAATGCACTCTAAGCCATACCGTAACCCCAATCACAACACTAAAATTGCACCTGATGCTAAACCTAACCCTAAAGGTAACCCTAACCCGAACCCTAAACCTCGATTCTACGAAAGCTAAACCTAAACCTAACTCTAACCCTAACACTATCCTTAAATGCACTCGATTCTAACCCTCACCCTAAACATAACCGTTATCCTAACCCTATCCCTAACCCGAAATGCACTGGATTCTAACCATAACTCTAACACCAATGTTCTCGATTCTAACCCTAATTCTTAATCGTCAATCTCAACACTAACTCTAACCCTAAATGCACTCGATTCTAAACCAAAGGCAATCTTGACCCTTAGCCTAAACTTAAACCTGAATTCTACCAACACAAACCTTAAGACTAATCCTAACCCTACTCCTACCCCTACCCCTAAATGCACTCTAAGCCATACCCTAACCCCAACCATAACACTAAAATTGCGGCGGATTCTAAGCCTAATCCTAACGCTAACTTTAACCCGAAGCCCAACCCTCTATTCTACGAAAGCTAACCCTAAACCGTACTCTAACCCTAACACTATCCTTAAATGCACTCGATTCTAACCCTCACCCTAAACATAACCGTAACCCTAAGCCTAAGCCTAACCCTAAATGGACTGGATTCTAACCACAACTCTAACTGTAATGTTCTTGATTCTAACCCTAACACTAATTCGTCAATCTCAACAGTAACCTTAAACCTAAATGCACTCGATTCTAACCCAAAAGGCAATCCTGACCCTGAGCCTAACCCTAAACCTCGATTCTACCAACAATAACCCTAACCTTAATTCTAACCGTGCCCCAACCCCTACCGTTAAATGCGCTCTAACCATTCCACTAACCCTAACACTAACCGTAACCCTAACGAAATCTAACCATAACTCTATCCCTAAATGTGCTTGATTCTAACGCTAAAACTAAATCGTCAATTTCAACACTATCCCTAAGCCTAAATGCACTGGATTCTAACCCAAAAGCCATTCCTGACCCTAAGCCTAACCCTAAACTTCGATTCTACCATCACAAACCTTAACCCTAATCCTAACTCTACTCCTACCCCTACCCCTAAATGCACTCTAAGCCATAGCCTAACGAAAACCTGAACAGTAAAAATGCGCCTGATTCTAACCCTAACCCTAACCCTAAGCCTAACCTTGAGCCTAACCCTCGATTCTATGAAAGCGAACGCTAAACCTAACTCTAACCCTAGCACTGGCCTTAAATGCTCTTGATTCTAACCGGGACCGTAAACCTAACACGAACCCTACCCCTAACCCTAATCCTAAAGCAAAATGCACTGAATTCTAAGCATAACTCTAACCCTAACTGTGCTCGATTCTAACCTTAAAATTAAATCGACAATTTCAACACTATCCCCAAGCCTAAATGCACTGGATTCTAACCCAAAAGCCATTCCTGCCCCAAAGCCTAACCCTAAACTTTGATTCTACCAACACAAACCTTAACCCTAATCCTAACCCTACCCCTACGACTAGCCCTAAAAGCACTTTAACCCTAATCCTAACCCTAACCCTAACCCTAACCCTAACCGTCGATTCTAAGAAATCTAACCCTAACCAAACTCTAACCCTAACACTATCCTTAAATGCACTCTATTCTAACCCTCACCCTAAACATATCCGTTATCCTAACCCTATCCCTAACCCTAAATGCACTGGATTCTAACCATAACTCTAACACCAATGTGCTCGATTCTAACCCTAATTCTTAATCGTCAATCTCAACACTAACTCTAACCCTAAATGCACTCGATTCTAACCCAAAGGCAATCCTGACCCTTAGCTTAACCTTAAACCTGAATTCTACCAAGAAAAACCTTAAGACTAATCCTAACCCTACTCCTACCCCTACCCCTAAATGCACTCTAAGCCATACCCTAACCCCAACCATAACATTAAACTGCGGCTGATTCTAACCCTAACCCTAACGCTAACTTTAACCCGAAGCCTAACCCTCTATTCTACGAAAGCTAACCCCAAACCGGACTCTAACCCTAACATTATCCTTAAATGTACTCGATTCTAACCCTCACCCTAAACATAACCGTAACCCTAAGCCTAAGCCTAACCCTAAACGGACTGGATTCTAACCACAATTCTAACTGTAATGTTCTTGATTCTAACCCTAACACTAATTCGTCAATCTCAACAGTAACCTTAAACCTAAATGCACTCGATTCTAAACCAAAAGGCAGTCCTGACCCTGAGCCTAACCCTAAACCTCGATTCTACCAACACTAACCCTAACCTTAAATCTAACCGTGCCCCAACCCCTACCGCTAAATGCACTCTAACCATTCCACTAACCCTAACACTAACCGTAACCCTAACGAATTCTAATCATAACTCTATCCCTAAATGTGCTTGATTCTAACGCTAAAACTAAATCGTCAATTTCAACACTATCCCCAAGCCTAAATGCACTGGATTCTAACCCAAAAGCCATTCCTGACCCTAAGCCTAACCCTAAACTTCGATTCTACCAACAGAAACCTTAACCTTAATTCTAACCCTACTCCTACGCCTACCCCTGAATGCACTCTGAGCCATACCCTAACGAAAACCAGAACAGTAAAAATGCGCCTGATTCTAACCCTAACCCTAACCCTAAGCCTAACCTTGAGCCTAACCCTCGATTCTATGAAAGCGAACGCTAAACCTAACTCTAACCCTAGCACTATCCTTAAATGCTCTCGATTCTAACCCTGACCCTAAACTTAACCCTGACCCTAACCCTAACCCTAAATGCACTAAATTCTAACCATAACTCTAACCCTAAATGTGCTCGATTCAAACCCTAACACTAAATCGTCAATTTGAACACTAACCCAAAGCCTGAATAAACTCGATTCTGATCCAAAATGCATTCCAGACCCTAAGCCTAAACCTAAACCTCGATTCTACCAACACAAACCTTAACCCTAACCCTAACTCTACCCCTACCACTAGCCCTAAAAGCACTTTAACCCTAACCCTCACCCTAACGCTAACACTAAAACTGTGCTTGATTCTAACCCTAACCCTCACCCTAAGCCTAACCCGAAGCCTAACCCTCGATTCTACGAAAGCTAACCCTAAACCTAAGTCTAACCCTAACACTATCCTTAAATGCACTCGATTCTAACCCTCACCCTAAACATAACCGTAACCATAAGCCTAAGCCTGACCCTAAATGCACTGAATTCTAACCATAACTCTAACTGCAATGTTCTTGATTCTAACTCTAACACTAATTCGTCAATCTCAACAGTAACCTTCAGCCTAAATGCACTCGATTCTAACCCAAAAGGCAATCCTGACCCTAAGCCTAAGCCTGAACCTCAATTCTACCAACAAAAACCCTAACCCTAATCCTAACCCTACTCCTACCCCTACCCCTGAATGCCCTCTAACCCTAACCCTAACCCTAACCTTAACACTAAAAATGCCCTTGATTCTGACCCTAACCCTAACCCTAACCCTAACCTCAACCCTAACCCTAACCGTCGATTCTAAGAAATCTAACCCTAACCAAACTCTAACCCTAACACTATCCTTAAATGCACTCCATTCTAACACTCACCCTAAACATTACCGTTATCCTAACCCTATCCCTAACCCTAAATGCACTGCATTCTAACCATAACTCTGTCCCTAATGTGCTCGATTCTAACCCTAATACTAAATCGTCAATCTCAACACTAACTCGAACCCTAAATGCACTCGATTCTAACCCAAAAGGCAATCCTGCCCTTAGCCTAACCTTAAACCTCGATTCTACCAACACAAACCTTAAGACTAATCCTACCCCTACTCCTACCCCTACCCCTAAATGCACTCTAAGCCATACCCTAACCCCAACCATAACATTAAACTGCGGCTGATTCTAACCCTAACCCTAACGCTAACTTTAACCCGAAGCCCTCTATTCTACGAAAGCTAACCCCAAACCAGACTCTAACCCTACCACTATCCTTAAATGTACTCGATTCTAACCCTCACCCTAAACATAACCGTAACCCTAAGCCTAAGCCTAACCCTAAACGGACTGGATTCTAACCACAATTCTAACTGTAATGTTCTTGATTCTAACCCTAACACTAATTCGTCAATCTCAACAGTAACCTTAAACCTAAATGCACTCGATTCTAAACCAAAAGGCAGTCCTGACCCTGAGCCTAACCCTAAACCTCGATTCTACCAACACTAACCCTAACCTTAAATCTAACCGTGCCCCAACCCCTACCGCTAAATGCACTCTAACCATTCCACTAACCCTAACACTAACCGTAACCCTAACGAATTCTAATCATAACTCTATCCCTAAATGTGCTTGATTCTAACGCTAAAACTAAATCGTCAATTTCAACACTATCCCCAAGCCTAAATGCACTGGATTCTAACCCAAAAGCCATTCCTGACCCTAAGCCTAACCCTCAACTTCGATTCTACCAACACAAACCTTAACCCTAATTCTAACCCTACTCCTACCCCTACCCCTGAATGCACTCTGAGCCATACCCTAACGAAAACCAGAACAGTAAAAATGCGCCTGATTCTAACCCTAACCCTAACCCTAAGCCTAACCTTGAGCCTAACCCTCGATTCTATGAAAGCGAACGCTAAACCTAACTCTAACCCTAGCACTATCCTTAAATGCTCTCGATTCTAACCCTGACCCTAAACTTAACTCTAACCCTAACCCTAACCCTAAATGCACTAAATTCTAACCATAACTCTAACCCTAAATGTGCTCGATTCAAACCCTAACACTAAATCGTCAATTTGAACACTAACCCAAAGCCTGAATAAACTCGATTCTGATCCAAAATGCAATCCTGACCCTAAGCCTAAACCTAAACCTCGATTCTACCAACACAAACCTTAACCCCAATCCTAACTCTACCCCTACCACTAGCCCTAAAAGCACTTTAACCCTAACCCTCACCCTAACGCTAACACTAAAACGGTGCTTGATTCTAACCCTAACCCTCACCCTAAGCCTAACCCGAAGCCTAACCCTCGATTCTACGAAAGCTAACCCTAAACCTAAGTCTAACCCTAACACTATCCTTAAATGCACTCGATTCTAACCCTCACCCTAAACATAACCGTAACCATAAGCCTAAGCCTGACCCTAAATGCACTGAATTATAACCATAACTCTAACTGCAATGTTCTTGATTCTAACTCTAACACTAATTCGTCAATCTCAACAGTAACCTTCAGCCTAAATGCACTCGATTCTAACCCAAAAGGCAATCCTGACCCTAAGCCTAAGCCTGAACCTCAATTCTACCAACAAAAACCCTAACCCTAATCCTAACCCTACTCCTACCCCTACCCCTGAATGCCCTCTAACCCTAACCCTAACCCTAACCTTAACACTAAAAATGCCCTTGATTCTGACCCTAACCCTAACCCTAACCCTAACCTCAACCCTAACCCTAACCGTCGATTCTAAGAAATCTAACCCTAACCAAACTCTAACCCTAACACTATCCTTAAATGCACTCGATTCTAACACTCACCCTAAACATAACCGTTATCCTAACCCTATCCCTAACCCTAAATGCACTGCATTCTAACCATAACTCTATCCCTAATGTGCTCGATTCTAACCCTAATACTAAATCGTCAATCTCAACACTAACTCGAACCCTAAATGCACTCGATTCTAACCCAAAAGGCAATCCTGCCCTTAGCCTAACCTTAAACCTCGATTCTACCAACACAAACCTTAAGACTAATCCTAACCGTACTCCTACCCCTACCCCTAAATGCACTCTAAGCCATACCGTAACCCCAATCACAACACTAAAATTGCACCTGATGCTAAACCTAACCCTAAAGGTAACCCTAACCCGAACCCTAAACCTCGATTCTACGAAAGCTAAACCTAAACCTAACTCTAACCCTAACACTATCCTTAAATGCACTCGATTCTAACCCTCACCCTAAACATAACCGTTATCCTAACCCTATCCCTAACCCGAAATGCACTGGATTCTAACCATAACTCTAACACCAATGTTCTCGATTCTAACCCTAATTCTTAATCGTCAATCTCAACACTAACTCTAACCCTAAATGCACTCGATTCTAAACCAAAGGCAATCTTGACCCTTAGCCTAAACTTAAACCTGAATTCTACCAACACAAACCTTAAGACTAATCCTAACCCTACTCCTACCCCTACCCCTAAATGCACTCTAAGCCATACCCTAACCCCAACCATAACACTAAAATTGCGGCGGATTCTAAGCCTAATCCTAACGCTAACTTTAACCCGAAGCCCAACCCTCTATTCTACGAAAGCTAACCCTAAACCGTACTCTAACCCTAACACTATCCTTAAATGCACTCGATTCTAACCCTCACCCTAAACATAACCGTAACCCTAAGCCTAAGCCTAACCCTAAATGGACTGGATTCTAACCACAACTCTAACTGTAATGTTCTTGATTCTAACCCTAACACTAATTCGTCAATCTCAACAGTAACCTTAAACCTAAATGCACTCGATTCTAACCCAAAAGGCAATCCTGACCCTGAGCCTAACCCTAAACCTCGATTCTACCAACAATAACCCTAACCTTAATTCTAACCGTGCCCCAACCCCTACCGTTAAATGCGCTCTAACCATTCCACTAACCCTAACACTAACCGTAACCCTAACGAAATCTAACCATAACTCTATCCCTAAATGTGCTTGATTCTAACGCTAAAACTAAATCGTCAATTTCAACACTATCCCTAAGCCTAAATGCACTGGATTCTAACCCAAAAGCCATTCCTGACCCTAAGCCTAACCCTAAACTTCGATTCTACCATCACAAACCTTAACCCTAATCCTAACTCTACTCCTACCCCTACCCCTAAATGCACTCTAAGCCATAGCCTAACGAAAACCTGAACAGTAAAAATGCGCCTGATTCTAACCCTAACCCTAACCCTAAGCCTAACCTTGAGCCTAACCCTCGATTC